>NW_024068513.1:0-134201 GCF_009389715.1 Phoenix dactylifera | reverse complement strand
CGCAAGGGAAGAATCCTGTTGAATGCTACAAGTGCGGCGGGCGAGGCCATTTCGCCGTTGTTTGTCCTACCCGAGACCAACGATTTGCATTGGTATGTGAGGAGGATGAGATCATAGGACCCTCTGAAGTCACTCCTCCTCTCAGCCCGCTGATGAAGAGGAAAATGAAGGAAACGAAGAACATGATGAAGAAGCCCCTGCGGTGGAGCTAGAAGCTTCAGATCTACCTGTGTGCGTCGTGCGGCGGGTTCTTACGGGTTGCAAGCTGGAGGAGAACGTGGAGGAAGATTGGAGGCACACCAATATCTTCCACACTCGCGTCGAGCATGCCAACAAGTCTCTAAACCTCATCATTGACAATGGAAGCTGCATGAATATCATTTCCGAAGAAGTGCTGAAAAAGCTGAATCTGAAACCGGTACCGCATCCAAAGCCGTATCGGGTAAGTTGGATCGAAGACTCCTCCATCCCTGTTAAACAAAGATGCTTGATCAGTTTTTCACTTGGTAAGGACCTCCGAGATAAAGTATGGTGCGATGTTCTGCCCATGAAAGCGTGCCATCTTCTTCTAGGAAGACCTTGGTTGTATGATCGTAGTGTCGAGTATGATGGTCGATCCAATTGTTATTCTCTATATTATGCCAACAAAAGAGTTGTGTTAAAGCCCCTTAGGATCACTGATTTTACCTCTGAAAATCTGATAATCCAACAGGTTTTAACCATGAGAAAGTTTGAAGCTTGTAGCCGAGAGATTGGGGTCATGTATGCACTAATGGCTAGGGAAGTTGGGGCTGAAATTTTAGAAGTTGTTCCTCATGATTTCAAGTCCATATTGGATGATTCCTCTAATATAACCCTTGAGAGTCTTCCAAGAATCTTCCACTGATGAGAGACAACCAGCGCACCATAGATTTTGGTGCCCAGATCAAGCTTGCCGAACCTTCCTGCATGCTGGTTGAACCCAAAAGAACACGAGGATTCTCGTCACCAAGTCCTGAAGCATGGGCCGCATGCAGAAGATTTTATTGCTGATGCCCTCAGTCAAAATTCATATGTTCTAACTCTTTTGAATGTTGAGGTAATGGGGTTTGCCAATCTAAAATTTTTGTATCCCTCTGAAGTATATTTTCAGCCCATATATGCAGAAGTTTCAGCAGTGGATCAGTGGCAGCATTCAGAATTTTTGACCCATGATTGCTTTCTTTTATGTGTCCCGGAGACCTCACTTGGTGATCATATTGTTCGAGAGGTCCATGGCGGAGACCTTGGTGGTCACTTTGGCTACGTCAAAACAGTCACCATGGTGGAGGATAAGTTCTATTTGCCGACCCTGCGCAAGGAAGCAAACTTTGTGTTGATGTGGTTGAGTATTGAATGCAGAAATTTTCAGAAGCTTCAACCTTGCCAAGTCGAATTCTTCAAGGTGCTGAAGTGGATGGGACCCAAGACCTTTGTGCTTAAGTTATCAGATGATTTGCAGGTTAGCCCCATCTTCTATGTTGAAGAGTTGCAGCCCTACGATGGTCACTATGTTGAAGAGTTGCAGCCCTATGATGGTCGCTATGTTAAAGATGAAGACATTCCACCTGTATCATCATCACTTCTTCGACGATCAGCCCCGACGGACATCATTGAGGAAATCCTAGTTGATCAGATCATGCCCACATGCCGAGGAGGATACCAGAAGTTTTTTATTGGAAGACCGACTAATTTCAGATTGCACATGATTAAAGACGGAGGGAGTCCAACAGCTGAACCCGAACTTCTACGAGCTCTATCAAATGCAAAATTCGACGGAGTCAAGTCTTTTTCCAGAAGGGGGAATTGATGCAGGAGCATCCCCCTTGGGCATGGAGTATTGGGTCTAGTCCCTTGGGCATGGAGATTGAGTTCCCTTCTTGGGTGTGCACCAAGTTTCATGGGGTTCAAGGAGTTCCAATATCAATCATGTTGAGCCCAATTGAATCATGGGGAGAGCGTGGAGATGAAGGCCAACCTTGAAGCACCACCCTCATTCTAATGGCGTGGGACATTGGGTGAAGGAGTGGAAAGAATTTTAGTCCAAGCAAAGTTGAGTCCAAGCTGAAATTAGATTGAGTCCATGCAATAAGTGATTTGATTCACAATGGGTTAGCCTCTTCACAATGAATTAAATTGAGTCCAAGGCGTGAATGGGTCCATGGCTAATTAGAAGTGGTCACATGTCAAAAGAAAGAGAAGTTCAACCATGAAGACCTCTCACATGTGGAAGAAATTCAGAGTTCAAATCCAGTTGAAATCCATGACAGATTGAACACCATATGGTATTTTGAAGATTTTGGGAGCTACAGAAGTTTGATTAAGTTGATTCAAATTTTGTTGGAAAGTAGACATCCGTAGCTTTCCAATGACTATAAGAACGTGAAATTTGGAGATCAGATGAAATTTGAGGAGTCTCCCGAACTTTATGCTAATGTTGGTACCGCGAGAAGGAGTTCCACCTAGATTCCAACTCGTGGCATGCGGCTGAATTCCTTTCGATGGGTTTCAATCCACACGCCATAAGGAATGGATTCCTAGGTGTCTAGGCTTAGGTGTCAAGGCCTTTGATTGGTCAATTAGATATTTAAATTTTGAATTGAGTCCTCATGTAATTAGGAGTCCAATTTAAAATTCTGTGTAGTCCTTATCTTTATCCTTTGCCAACCTTTCTTTCTATATAAAGAAGGGTATGATGAATGAAGTTAGTTTCTTTTGGATTTCGAAATTTCCTTTGTTTACGTGAGGAGGGGCAAGTCCCTTGCTTGGTGCGATGCCAAGAGGCTGAAGAAAGAGGTGGGACGCCTCCCTTCAAGTCTTCAAAATTTGAATTAGTTTGGATGAGATTTCCAAAACTAATTCATCCTTATCCACTCTCTCTCTCCCTTGTTTCACGCTTGTTCCCGTAGGTGCACCTCCTTGAGTGCCACATCAGCATTTCAGCACCTCCCTCACGCCCAAGACTCCTTTCCCACGTCCTCCTCTAAGTCCTATTGCCATTAGGACTCCACACAACCCAATTCAGCCTAAAAAAATTGGTCTAGCCAATTTCAGCCCCCACAAAACTGGTGCCTAATTTTGGTCCATTGGCTGACCCTCCTTGAACCCAATCTCACCAACCAGCAACCCATCTTCTTCCTCCTTCCTTCCACCACAAAGAACCCTAGCCTCCATTGCCATTGCTTTGAAAAAAAAAAAGAAAAGAAAGATTCAGCCATCCTCAAGAAGAAAAATCTGCAGCCCACCCCGATTGCGTCAGAAGGTCATCCGGAAGCTATGAGCGGCTAAACGTCCAATCTAGGGCTGGATGAAGCCCTAGCAATGTATCAGGACAATTGTAGTTCTTATTTTTTTTAATTATTTTGGAGCTTGTTTAAATTCTTATTTTCAACGAAATATTCTTTTATGATATTTAAACTTTGAGCATGCTAGTTACTAATCATGTTTGCTAAAGTAGTCTAAGATGATCCATGCCTAGGAAGATGAAGTGTGCTGCATCCTAGATTAGTATATTTAGGTAGACACTTCATGCTACACCAAAGATGGATCTTCCTAATACTCTTTATGATTTTATTTTAAAAGGCTTGTAGCCAAATTGCATGCCTCTCCAAAAGACAAAAATTAAGAACACAGTCCTTGATGCAATGCTATGTGGTGGATTCCAAACCCTAGATCCATTTACTCTGATAAATTTCAATTCGCACTCATAGTTTAATTTAGTTAATTCGAGTTAGCAAATTCTTCTTCTTAATTTATATTTAAAAGAAAAATAACTTATTCTTCAATCCCTGTGGACCAACACCCGTAATCACTATCCTACAGGATATGTGCTATTGCGTGGTTTATTTTTAAAATTGAAAAAACCGATCATTAATCCCCAAAATATAGGATGCTTTCCCAAGATCTTTCATGGAGAACTCTTTTGGTAACCAGACCTTGACCGAGGTTAGCATGAAAATATCATTTCCAATTAGGAGGATGTTGTCCACGTACAGTATGGGAAACACGACAGCACTCCCACTAACCTTCTTATATATACACGGTCCCTCTTCATTTTTGATGAAATCAAACAATTTGATTGCATCATTGAAACGAGTGTTCCAACTCCAAGATGCTTGCTTCAGTCCATAGATGGACCTTTGCAGCTTGCAGACCTTGTGATCTTCAACACTGGAAGTGAAACCCAAAGGCTGCTCCATATAGATATGTTCATCAAGATATCCATTTAGGAAAGCAGTTTTCACATCCATATGCCATATTTCATAATCATGAAATGCTGCAATGGCAAGCATTGTTCGAATGGATTTCAGCATGGCTACAGGTGAAAAGGTCTCCTAATAGTCAATGCCTTCGCGCTGACTATACCCTTTCGCCACTAGCCTTGCCTTATAGGTCTCTACGTTTCCATCCGAACCTATCTTCCTTTTGTAGATCCATTTACATCCAATAGGTACTATACCTTCTGGTGGATCTACTAAGGTCCAGACTTGGTTGGAATACATAGAGTCTATCTCTGACTTCATGGCTTCCAGCCATTTCTCGGAATCGATATTTGATATAGTCTCGTTGTAGGTATTGGGATCCTGTACATGTTCCCTATCTCTCATGAGGAACATTTCCTCGGTATCCTCTATAAGCATACCTAAGTATCTATCAGGAGGATGGGAGATCCTACTAGAGCTATGTGAATAGGTTCTATAGGATCCATAACTCGTTGCTTTTCAGAGACTCTCTCTTCAAGCTCAATTTTCCTCCCACTGCTTCTATCAAGGATAAACTGTTTTTTCAAGAAGATGGCATGTCGGCTCACAAATACATTGTGATCCTCTGAGATGTAAAAATTGTATCCTAATGACTCTTTAGGATATCCTATAAAACGAGCATTAATGGTCCTAGCCTCTAACTTGTCTGCCTGTAGTCGCTTGACATGGGCCGGACATCCCCAAATCTTGAGATGACTAAGACTCGGCTTCTTACCATACCATATCTTATACGGTGTGGTAGGAACGGATTTAGAGGGAACTTTATTCAATAAGTAAATTGCGGTAAGTAAGAACATCTTCCCAAAGAAACATAGGTAAATTAGTGGAGCTCATCATGGATCAGACCATATCCAATAGAGTCTGATTCCTCTCTCTGACACCCCGTTGAGTTGAGGTGTACCTGGAGGCGTCCATTGTGAGACTATGCTATTTTCTTTGAGATAGTCCCGGAATTTTTCACTAAGGTATTCTCCTCCTCGATCTGATCGAAGAGCCTTAAGAGTTTTTCCAGTTTGTTTTTCTATTTTATTTCTGAACTCTTTGAACTTTTCAAAAGATTCAGATTTGTGTCTCATAAGATACACATAACCATATTGTGAAAAATCATCGGTAAAGCTAATGAAGTACGAATAACGATCCCTGACTAGCACATCAAATGGGCCACACACATCAGTGTAAACCAGGGTAAGTATTTCAGTGGTCCTCTTTCCATGTCCTACAAAAGGTAGTCTAGCCATTTTTCCTTGAAGACAGGATTCGCAAACTGGATATGACTCGGAATTCAATGAGCCAAGAAACCCATCTTTCTCCATTTTGTTCATTCTATCTTCTCCAATATGGCCAAGCCTGAGTTGCCACAAATACTTCTGATTTATCTTATTTTTGGATCTTTTTGATCCTATGGCACTCACTACTTGCTCAGATACATTCAAGACACATCGACATGTAAGTGATACAGACTGTCAATCATGAAACCACGTGTAACTAATTTATTTCTAAAATAAATAGAACAACAATCTTTGTCAAATGTGAAACATAACCATTCTGTGCTAAACATGAAACAGAAATCAAATTTCTGCTAGCAGCAGGGACATAATAACAGTCTCTAAGCAACAAACTAAAACCAGACGGTAGTCGCAGAGAATAGGTGCCCACAGCTACAGCAGCAACTCTTGCTCCGTTGCCAACCTGAAGGGTTACTGCACCTTCCGCCAGCCTCCTAATTTTTTTTAGACCCTGCATAGTAGTGCACAAATGAGCACTAGAACCAGAATCTATAACCCAACTAGAAGTAGAAGAAATCGTAAGGTTAGTTTCAATTACGAGCAAGTCTAACATACCTTCTGAAGGTGTGTCTGCCTTTTTGTTCTTCAAGCTCTCGAGGTATGAAAGGCAGTTCTTTTTCCAGTGGCCGTCGACGTTGCAGTGAAAACATTTTCCTTTGTCATTAGCCTTTTCTTGTGAACTTCCTTCTTAGGCTTCTTGTCTTTCTTTTACTTCTTAGCAGGCTTCCTTTTCTTCCAAGTAGACTTTCTCTTGGAACCAGAAGTCAGCTCAGCAGCCAGAACAGAGCCTCTTGAACCTTTCAAGGCCCCTCAGCACTTACCAACATACTTAATGGTTCGGTCTTAGTGCATTCAAATTTATTCATATAGTAGTTTACTATAAACTGCTCAAATGAATCAGGAAGGGATTGCAGGATCAGATCTATCTGTAGTTTCTTATGCATGGTCATACCTGTTAGGTCTGATGCATGCCGCAGAAAAATTTCAAAAATTTTCAGATCTGCAGAGGAAGGCATGCAAGATCCCGTTCATCGCATGAACGTATTTTAAAACCATCGTTTGTAGATAGATTAGGATTAAATTCTTATAAACTATTTTAAAATCATTAAGAAGATCAGATCTTCACCTTGTGTGGGTAGATGGTCTCCACAAATCTGATTTACATGGTATTTGATGAAGGTTCAGTGGAAGCCGCACACGCATCCGGCCTCTAGGGGTATCCACACGAGGCAAAGCATCGATCGAAGCTTTTAGATCTCCCCGGGGTGCTAGCTCCCCTGCAGAGATGGCTATTGATGGCTGATATCCTCCCTATCAATCAACTCTTGAATGCTTAAGGGAGGAGGAAGAAGAAGGATGGTTCAATGGAAGGAGAACAAAAATCCGCAGCTTTTTCTTTTTCCTTCGCGTTGGAACCAAGGAAGGGGATGAAGTAGACCACGCCAAGAGCTTCTTTTCTCTTGCTTCCTTGTGGCTGAAAGGAGGAATGGAAGGAGGTTCCTTGCTGCCAAAAATCCCAAGAAAAACCATAAAAAATTCGTAGCCCCTTTGAACCCCTCTTTTATGGTGTGTGGATAGAGATGAGCTCCTAAATTTTAGGAGCTCATCTTTATCCCATTATGAATTCAAAATAGGAGGGGTGTGGCCCCTCCTTTTTCCCTCACGCCACCAGCCAAGGGAGGGCTCCCTCTTCTCCCATTTGGTTAGCCCCCACTCAATCTAATTAAGTGGGGAGGGTTGGGTCCAAGTGCTAGGATTCAATCCTATTCAAAATAGGATTTGCACCCATTTCAATTTCCTCCAAATCCTAATCTAATTAGGATTTAATTGAACCATGACTCAATTGAACTCTTCAATCCTAATCTAATTAAGAGTTTTTTAATAAATTAGATTAAAATTAAAATTAATTAGGACTTAAGGAAATCCTAATCTAATTAGGACTTATTAAATTTCAGCCCTAAGGCAATTAGGACTTTAGAAATCCTACTCCAAGTAGGACTCTAATTTAATTTGAAATCATAATCCAATTAGGACTCCAAGGATCTTACTCCAAGTAAGACTCATGATCAAGTCCAATTAATTAAATCCAATTAATTAAATTAAATTGTAATCCGATTGCAATTATTTCTTCTTCAAGTTACTAACTCTTAGCGGGTTAACCAATTATCAATCAAATTGATTATTTGTGATTCCTAATTACAATTCAACCATCGGATCAATTAATACCTCTAATGTGTATGACCCCATAGGTTCTATTCTGACTAGTAGTGAGATATATTGCGATCTCTATCATAATATCATTGAATACTCCTTTCAATGGGTTGAAACAATTTCAACTCAACTCATCAGGGATCATCGACTATCAAGATGGTCCCTGTGAGTCTCACCATCCACCAGTGACACCTAGCAGTATGTAGTGGCTACCCAGCAGAATAGAATGATGAACCTCTAGGTGCAGTTATCATATGATAAAATTCTTCTATCGTGGATCCCTATAGAACAGAGGTCATGGATAACTCGTCAAATTCCGTCGTCTGTAATATGTCTAGAATTATTCGACTTGACTTCGAGAGTGGAAAACTCTTTCTCCACTGTATATAATGCCCTAGCCAAGGTCTTAGAACTCAGTCTTATAAATCACATACGATTATTTCTCATCTATCAAGGTCGATAGATTCCATGTAGGTGAATACCCTACTCCTACGGTGAACCTACTGCAGCCAATCTACACTACAAGGATCCATATGACTAGAGACCATGTACATGTGTAGTCAAACTACAATAACCTCACTGTGAGTAGATGAATCTCCGCAGGTCAAAGGACCAGTCACACTACTGCAACATCAAGCAAGTCACCGACGAGTGGATAGACATCCAAGTGACTTCTTGTCTTGGTCACGCTCAGTACCCTTGTTCTCTAACAAGCACATGCACTATCACTTTAGTGTCTGTGCACTATGGACTCGAGTCTCATTCATCCATAAGGAAAGCGATCTGTGCACTAATCGGATCGATCACCGTCCTCGTGATGATCCATTGATCAGGAGCATTTAGAAATTAATCACCAATGATACATAGCTCAAATTCTCAACTCTTGAGAATATATATCATCATCTTATTAATTTCTTGGACGATTCATAGACACGTAAACAATATGAATGAAAAGATGCCCTTTTATTATTCAATAATAATAAAGTCAAGTACAAATTTATGTTTCAGAATTAATAATGTGTTTGCCAGATTGGCTTCTAGGGCATACATCTAACAATCTCCCACTTGCACTAAAGCCAATCAGACATATATCTAAGTCCCATCTTCTCAAGGTGGGCTTCAGTCTTCTGCTTATTTAACTGCTTAGTGAGCGGGTCCTCCAAGTTGTCCGCGAAGTCTACTCTCTGCACCTCGACATATTTTTTCTCGAGGTAGTCGCATATGAGGTGAAAGCGCCGCTCTATATGCTTGGAATTCTGATGAGACCTTAGCTCCTTAGCAAGAGCTATGGTGCCATTATTATCGCAATAGAGTGTGATGGCATTACATCTAGCTCTGCAATAAATTTTTTGAATCAGAAGGCTTCCTTTGCAGCTTCAGAGGCGGCGATATACTTAGCTTCCATGGTAGAATCAGCAATGATCGGTTGTTTGGAACTCTTCCAATTTACCGTACCACCATTGCACAAGAACACATATCCAGATGTAGACCTTCTATCATCAATATCAGTCATGAAATGTGAATCTGTGTATCCTTCTACCTTTAACTTTGATGATCCTCCAAAAACCAAGAACAAATCTTTAGTTCTTCTCAAGTACTTAAGAATATTCTTCACAGCTGTCCAGTGCTCTTCGCTTGGATTTGACTGATATCTGCTAGTGACACTCACAGCAAGGGCTATATCAGGTCGTGTACACAACATGGCATACATGAGACTCCCTATTGCTGAAGCATAAGGGATCTTGCTCATGCGTTGAATCTCTTCTGATGTGTTGGGGCACATCTTCTTGGAGAGATGAATCCCATGCCTAAGGGGTAATAGACCCTTTTTGGAGTTTTCCATGTTGAACCTTTTCAGCACCTCTTCTATGTACATCTTCTGTGATAGGCCAAGCATCCTTTTAGATCTATCTCTATAGACCTTAATCCTCAAAATATAGGATGCTTCCCCAAGGTCTTTCATGAAGAACTCTTTTGACAACCAGATCTTGACCGAGGTTAGCATGGGAATATCATTCTCTATCAGGAGGATGTCGTCTATGTACAGTACGAGGAACACGATAGCCCTCCCACTAACCTTCTTGTAAACACTGTTAGATGTATGCCCTAGAAGCCAATTTTGGCTGATACATTATTAATTTTAGGACATAATTTGTACTTGACTTTATTATTATTGAATAAATGAAAGGCATCTTTTTCATTCATATTATTATTTTGTCTATGAATCGTCCAAAGAATTAATAAGATGATGATGCATATTCTCAAGAGTTGAGAATTTGAGCCATGTATCATTAGTGATTAATTTCTGAACGCTCCTGATCGATGGATCATCACGAGGACGGTGATCGATCCGATAAGATCAGTGCACACATTACTTTCCTTATGGATGGACGAGACTCGAGTCCACGGTGTGGGGACACTGAAGTAATAGTGCAGGTGCTTGTTAGAAAACAAGGGTACTGAGCGTGACCAACACAAGAAGTCACTTGGATGTCTATCCACTCGTCAGTGACTTGCTTGATGTTGCAGTAGTGTGACTGGTCCTTTGACCTGTGGTGCTTCAACTACTCACAGTAAGGTTATTGTAGTTTGACTACACGTATACATGGTCTCTAGTCATATGGGTCCTTGTAGTGTAGACTGGCTGCAATAAGTTCACTGTAGGAGTAGGGTATGCACTTACATGGAATCTATCGACCTTGATAGAAGAGAAGTGATCCTATGTAATTTGTTAGACTGAGTTCTAAGACCTTGGCCAGGGCAGTAATATAAAGTGGAGAAAGAGTTTTCCACTATCGAACTCGAGTCGAATAAATCTTGACATATGACAGACGAAGGAGTTTGACGAGTTATCCATGACCTCCGTCCTGTAGGGATCCACGATAGTAGGACTGTATCACACGATAACTGCACCTGGAGGTTCATCATTCTATTCTACTGGGTAGCCACTACATGCTGCTAGGTGTCACTGATGGATGGTGGGACTCACAGGGATTATCTCGATGATCGATAAACCCTAAAGAGTAGAGTTGGAATCGTTCCAATCCATTGAAAGGAGTTTTCAATGATATTGTGATAGAGATTATAATATATCTCACTACCAGTCAGAGTAGAACCTATGGGGTCACACACACTAGAAGTAATGACCGATCCGATGGTTGAATCGTGATTAGAAATCACAAGTAATCAATTTGATTGATAATAAGTTGAAGAAGGAACAAAGGAAATTGATTAATTGGACTTAAAACAAGAGTCCTACTTGGAGTAAGATTCATAGAGTCCTAATTGGATTAGGACAGAAATCCTACTTGGACTGGGATTCCTACTTGGACTGGGAATCCTATTAGGAGTAGGACTAGGATTCCTACTTGGAGTAGGATTCCTATAATCCTAATTAGATTAGGAGTTTTGAATTAAATTTGGATTCCTACTTGGAGTAGGATTCCTAGAGTCCTAATCGGATTAGGACTTTGAATTCAAATTAGAGTCCTAATTGGATTAGGACTAGAATTAAACAAGTCCTAATTGGATTAGGATTTCTTAAGTCCCAATTAATTATTAATCCAATGAATCAAGATGGCTCCTAATTAGATTAGGATTGAAGAGTTCAATTGAGTCATGGTTCATTCAAGTTCTAATTGGATTAGGACTAGCATAGATTGAACCCAATTGATTCATGATTTGGACTAAACCAAATAGGAGCCCTAGATGCTATTTAAGAGGAGGCTTGGGGGCTGACCTAATTCATATGAGAAGCTCTCCCCTTGTGGCTGTACGCCCCCTTTCTCCTCTCCTCTTGGATCAGCCGCAAGCAAGAAAGAAAAAGATCCATGGTGGTCTCCTTCTTCCTCCTCCGTTTGGGATTCAACGCAAGGAAAGGAAAGGCTGCATCTAGCCTTTTGGATCTTCTTCCTTGATCCTTTCATCTTCTTCCTCCTCCCTCTAGCATTCAAGAGTTGAAAGAAAGGGAGGTGATCAGCCATCAAAACCAATCTCTACAAGGGAGCTAGCACCCCGGGGAGATTAGAGCGATTGGATCGGTCCTCTGCTTTGTGTGGATACCCGTAGAGGCCGGGTACTTGAACGGCTTCAAGCGAACCTTCATCCTAAACCACGAACTTCAGTTTGCGGTGATCATCTACCCGCACAAGGTGAAGATCTGATCTTCTAATTAGATTAAAAGTTTTTAATCCTTATCTATCTATGAACGGTTTTTGAACAACGTTCATGCGATGAACGATTGATCCCGCGCATGCCTCTTCCGCTGTATCTAAATTTTTTAAATTTCGGCGGCATGATCGGGGTATTCTAACAGTGGTATCAGAGCCTAGGCTTCGTAGATTAAGGTAAGGATTAATTATTAATAGGCTTAATAGATTTGAAAATTGAATGATCATGCATGCTGAAAATTTTCTGCATGCAGATTTTTTCTAGGGTGCTGATTTTTACATGCTGATTTTTATGTGATAAAAAGATGATTCTAATGGCATTGTTAATGGGATTACAAAGTTTAGAATCATGATTAGCATGATCAGCAACCTATGTCATAACATAATCAATTAATTCTCAGATCTGAAAATTATAATTGTTGCATATGGTGATGATCATAGGATTCAAACCCTTTTGGTATCAAATGTAATGACCTGCGATGTGATCTGTGATGTCATGTAATTTTTCAGATGCTTGCATGCATCTTATTTGATGTTTTGAGAGGCCTGCGTGCCTCCTAAAAGGAGATGTAATTTATTATTATTTTTATTTTACATCTGGTTGTATTTCTGTGATGTGATGTACGTCAACGATCAAGTTGAAGACAAGGCATGAGATGAACAGGTGATCTAAGCGGTTGATGGCGATTGGATCAAGAGTTGATCAAGGATCGAATCAAGAAGGCTTGGAACTAATCCAAGAGTTGAAGACCAGTTGATCGATTGACGTGCATGTGCTTGTAATACGACCTAACTAGAATCCATGATCATCACCTATTTAAAGTTTAGCTTTAATTATTGCTGTGATTATAACTGCCTGCAATGTGCCGTTTGCATGTGATGTGAATGAGAGTCAGGTAGATAGGTTTACATGTGATGTAGCAAACCCAATTGAGACCTAAATTAAAACCTCCTCAATCAAGTCGACAGTGAACCAACATGAGCAAGTCATATTAGATTAATTGATCTAATTGGTGTCTAGGAAAGCATGAAAGGTGGTTACTTAATTTGGACCTTACTCTCTGAGTAAGGGGAGCCTCCCACCTGCTTACCTGGCCAATTGTTCGATTACCTCTTATGAAAAGCTCAAGTTGCAAACACTAAGGCCTGATTAACCAATATTAAGTCAATAGGTCTTCCACTGTAGTAGAGCTGCTAAGGCCTTTCTGATGTTGATTTGTCTCGGCTGGATACAGTGGTCAAGTTGCATCGGGGGGCTGGACCTCTCTATAGACATGAGATGTTGTAGGATAAAGGTGGGGTTGGACACCAATAACTGTTAGGTGAGGTCCCAATGACAACTTTATTTCTACGGTTATACGGTGGGTCTGACTTAACTAAGAAATGGGACCAATAACTGTTAGGTGAGGTTTTCATGGCTTAGAGACCAAGTTGCACTGCAACATGCTTGAGAAGCATTGTACAAGAGTTGTACATTCATCAATCTATGTGTCACCAATAACTGTTAGGTGAGGTGGCATGTAATCGGTGGGACCGCAGTACCCACTAGAAACCCTAGTCGTGTGGGATTTCCGTTTTCCTACCAGGAGAGTGTGAGGAATTTGAGAAAATAGTGGGAGTTACATTTGTTCTAAAAGACCCTAGAACAAATTAGGATCAAGTACAAAAGTCTAACTAGAATCTTTACTCTCTGAGGATTATAAAGTCAGCTTCTAGACTCTTAACTCATATCCTATAGAACAACCGTTTGACCAAACCCAATTATAAAGACTGGCTCAGCAAATTTCAAAAATAATTTTGAATTATGAAATTAGGGTATGTGCTAGACCATGGAATCTCCATGTTACCAATCTGTCCAATCGCTGATCAGCGTAAGACGCATGCTAAAGTGGACGAACAATGACAATAAGGTTAGGTGCTGCACAATGGCATCCATGTCCAATGAATTACATTGCCAGCATGAGAACATGAAGACTGCCAGGAACATATTAAATCACCTGCAAGAGTTGTATGGCGATCAGAGTCGCGCAGCATATTTTGAAGTATCCAAGAGGCTCTTCAAGGCAAAAGATGCGCGATGGACAGTCTGTCCATGATCATGGTTTGACCATGATAAAGGACTTAGAGAAGCTTGAGAAGCTTGGCATAACCATGCACAAGAAATTGCAAACGGATTTAATCCCGCAATCCCTTCCAGCTTCATATGAATAGTTTATAGTAAACTACCATATGAACAAGGATGTGTGCACTAAAATAGAATTGTTAAATAAATTGGTAACTAACTTAGGGACCTTGAAGAAGTTCAAGGGGCATCGTTTTTGCCGTCAAGTTGGTTTCTACTTTCAAGAGAGAGTCTATTTGGAAGAAGAAGAAGCCTGCGAAGAAGCAGAATACTAAGAAAACACCAAGGAAGGAAGTTCCAAGAAAAAGGCCAATTGCAAGAAAAAGTGTTTCCATTGCATCATGGACGGCCATTGGAAGAGGAACTGTCCTACATACATGGGAAGCATAAAGAACATGAAGGGTGACAGACCTTCAGAAGGTTTGTCAGATATGCTCAGGATACTTAGGGACTGTTACCTATTGCCAGCAGAAATTTGATTTCTGTATTTTATTTAGCACAGAAAGATTTTTATTTATTTAAAAATTAAATTGATTCAACATGGTTTTAAGATTGACAGTCTCTATCACATACATATGGATGTATCTGTGAATATATCTGAGCAAACAGTGAATACCATAGGATCTAATGAGATAAATCTAAAGTATTTATGGCACCTCAGGCTTGGCCATATAGGAGAAGACAGAATAAACAAATTGGAGAAACATGAGCTTTTGGGCTCATTGACTTTCGAGTCATATTTGATTTGTGAATTCTGCCTTCAAGGAAAGATGGCCAAATTATCCTTTGTAGGATACAGGGAGGTCCACTGAAATACTTACTCTAGTTCATACTGATGTGTGTGTGGCCCATTCGATGTGCAGGCTGGGGGTTGTAATTTTTACTTCATTTTACCGATGATTACTCACGGTATGGATATGTGTATGAGACACAAATATGAAACTTTTGAAAGATTCAAAAAAGCTTAGATATGAAGTAGAAAAATAAGCACAAAAAACACATTAAGGTTCTTCGATCAGATCGAGGAAGTGAATACCTTAATGGAGAGTTCCGTGATTATCTCAAGGAGAATGGTATAGTTTCATAATGGACTCCTCCTGGTACACCTCAGCTCAATGGAGTGTCAGAGAGGAGGAATCAGACTCTATTGATATGGTCCAGTCTGTTGCCCAGATAGACAACCCAAGAGGGGGGGTGAATTGGGTTTTAAAATAATTTGAATAATTAAAACGATTGGTTGACTAATTAAAAACTATTGCAAGTTATTTAATTAATGCTAAGTGCTGTGAGTGATGTGAGGGGAAGAAGAAGAGAGACAATCCAACACAAACACAAGGTTTTATAGTGGTTCGGAGCTAACCCTTGCTCCTACGTCCACTCCCCAAGTCTCACTTGGGAATTCACTATAACCCCCTTGGATTACAGCCGGTTGTTTTCAAGCTCACAACCAAACTTGTTGTTTTACGAGCTCACAACGAACTCGGTCGGTTTTCCCAGGCTCACCGACTAGAACCGCCCCGATTGTTTTCCCGGGATCACAATCAAACCCTTACACACGTTGGTTTTAACTCGGCTCACCAACCAACCTCAATCCCCTTGATTCAATCCCCGATTGAACCAAGTAAATACAAGTTGTAGAAAGAAAACAGAAAATGAGCTTCTCAAAAGCAGATGAAAACAATATGAACAATAAATGAAGTTAAGAAGCCTCAAACGCTTTTAGATTGGAGATGAGGAATGGCTTCTTAAACTTCTGGTCTCTCTTGAAAGAGTAGTCGACTTGAATGCAGGAGAAGGAGGCTTTAATTGCTGGGAAGATGTAGTTGAAGCAGTAAATGCAGATCTTCCCTTTTTCGTTGAAGAGCACGTTGCAGAGCTTGAATGCTTGATTAGTTGGAGTGGAATGGTTGTTCTCTGCCTTGCTACAGTCCTCTGTGGCTATTTAAGCCAACCCCCACGGAAACTAGCCGTTAGAGTGCTTTTTCTGCCCGTTCTGAACACTCTGCGCAGCCTGACAATATGACCGTTGGTGGGTTGGAGTCGACTCGCGCGATCAGGAGTCGACTCGGCTGTAGCGGGAGTCGACTCAAGCTTTTCCGGAGTCGACTCGGCAACTGTTCCAAATTTGAATTAAAGTTGCCTTCACGACTGGGAGTCGACTCGTCTTGACCTGGAGTCGACTCGCCAACTTCTGGAGCTGACTTGGCAATTTTGGAGTCGGCTCATCCACTGAAGTCCGTGGATCCAATTTTGAATTTTGTCCACTCGAGTCGACTCGACTGTCCTGGGAGTCGACTCGAATCTCAGAGCCCGAACTCCCGATCCTGTCTTTTGGCTCGTCCAGTCTTGGAGTCGACTCGAACTTCCTTGGAGTCGACTCGGCTCTCAGTTTCCGAAAGTTGGTCTTCTGCCTTTTGACGTGAAGCTGTCTTGGAGTCGACTCGAGCTGTCTGGGAGTCGACTCGAATCTCAGAGGCAGTAACTGGTTTCTGTCTGTCTTGGTCGCGGTGTCTTGGAGTCGACTCGCGTATTGCGGGAGTCGACTCGAATCTCAGAGTCCATAAAATGCTCTCTGACTTTTTCTTTGTGTACCGCTGAGAGTCGACTCTTGCTTTCTCTGGAGTCGACTTGCCACCTATCGGAGTCGACTCGCGTTCCACTGGAGTCGACTCGAATCTCAGACCCGAAAACTGTTCTCTGACTTTTCTGCCTGTGACTGCTTGGAGTCGACTCTTACTTCCTTGGAGTCGACTCGTGAACATCGGAGTCGACTCGCGCACTTCGGGAGTCGACTCGCTGACAGGTTCTGAGTTGAAGCTTTCTGTCCTTCTGTCTGTTCTCAGTCGGAGTCGACTCGTACTTATCTGGAGTCGACTCGAGCTCGTGCCAGTGAACTTGATACGCTTGGAGTCGACTCGTGATACTCGGGAGTCGACTCGAGTCTCAGACATTGGTTCAAACAGACTCCTTAACTTATCCAAAAATTATGAACCAAGTCTTGGACACTTAGACAGGATTTTCACTGAAACACTCAATTGAATTCATTAGTAATCAAAAGATATACTCAAATGCTTTGAGCTCATCAAAATCAAATGGGGTTTTAATCAATCACTCCACAATCTCCCCCTTTTTGATGATGACAAAACTTTGAGTATATGTAAAATGAATTGCTCAATAAATAATGAAATAAAATCCATAAATGAATTCAAATGTCTGGTAATTCAATTTATCCAAGCTTGAAAGGAGTGAAACAATAAATTTCGGAGTTAAAGCTCCCCCTTTCATTTGGAATTATATAAGCCTTCATATTATGCAATCAATTGTTTGGCTTATATGTCATTAATGATTTAGTTGATTAAAATTCAGATTCTCCCCCTCAACATATGCATTCAACTATGTTTTGATTCTCTGAATTTCCTTTTAATGCTTTGAAGTTTTTGAACTGAATTTTTTGTATTTAGAGGGAAAATCTGTCAATTTGTTCTTGTGTAGGATTCAGCTAATCTCCGAATATCCCTTGAATAGATTCTGGAGATTACTCCATTAGGAGCCCCAAAAGAGAGATAATGAGCCTCGAGGTACCGAATCCACTTAGAACAAATTTGTGTGTTTTTAAGAGTTTTATGTTTTTATTGATTTCCATTGATTTCTTTTACATATTTCGCCCCTTTTACATACTTTATACATATTTCTCCCTTTTTTTTTACATATTTTATTTCTCCCCCTTTTTGTCATCATATCAAAAAGGAGGTAATCACACACAATCAATGGCACAACCAATCATCAAATGGCACATAATTGAAGATAAAATGTCTACTCATTGTATTGATATGAATGTGAATACATGTGAGAATACAATAAGTAAAGTAAAACAAGACAAAACACAAAAACATCTATGGCCTCCTCGAGGATGAGGCACCCCTCTCGAGGATGTGGGTCCTCCTCTCGTGGATGTGGCTCCTCCTCTCAATCGGCTCTGCTCCATGAGGAGGGTGACTGCATCTGTAACATGGCCAAAGCTGCGTGATAATAGACGTAGTGGCTCTGCTATGTGTAGTGGAGAGCTCAGTCACCGACGTCTGAAGCGCGTCCAGCTTGTCGATGAGTACATTCGACAAGCGCTCGGCCCCCTCGGTGGTGGTGTGCATGTCACGACCTATGTCCTCTCGCATCTGTCGAGTGGTGCTCGTGACCTCACTCATGCTGTGGAACTGGGCCTGGACCAAACTCCGGACATTGTAGATCTCTTTCCGTACATGAGCCGTCATGTCAGTCACGGCTGTCAAGGAAGGGACCAACTGAGAAGATACGGGTGCAGGAGTGGGAGCAGGCACCGCACCTCGGAGCTCCCGAAGCAGCTCATCCCTCACATCTCTGACTATCTCCTGTCGCAGCTCCCGGAGCTGCTCAGGATCAATCCGAACCTCCATGGATGGTGGAGCCGAGGAGGAAGGTCCGGCGGAGGTGGTAGGAGCAGGAGGAGTGGATGGAAAGTCTGGATGGTCTGGAAGGTCTGGGTAGTCTGAATCGGGCTCAGGACTGGGTGAAGGTCTGGTGGTCTGAGCGGTGAGGGTAAACTTCCTAACCCATACCCCCTCTCTCTTCCGAAACCCCATCCTGTGTAGGGTCCCCGCACGCGTGCGATCAGTCCATCGCAAAGCGCGAAAGGGCTCCCCCTCAGGAATGGGAACCTCGTACTCCCTAAAAAGAAGGGTGAAAATCATGCCGTATGGGAGGGTGAGCCTAGGTCTATCTAGGGGCTCACACATATACCTATAGATGAGCTTAGGAAAGTTGATTGGGGTGTCCTGAAGGATATAGAACATAAGAGCTAGGTCTCTCTCATTTACAAAATCAAATCTCCCTGTCTTAGGGAAGATGGATCTAGACAAAATACTCAAGAGGATCCGCACCTCAATCGGTAGTGAGCTCGCGGATACCTCGTCTAGAGGTGACTGGGGTGGATGTCCTAGAACGGCCGTAAGGGCCTCAACCCTATCCTCAGGGTGTGCGGGAGCCACCCCTGCTAATGGAAGGTGGAGGATGTGGGCAATAAGATCCTCCGTGAGACGCAAAGGGACACCGGCTACTGTGCCCTCGATACCTCCATCTCCCCGATGGACGGTACCATAGAACTCTCTAATAAGGCCCGGGTATGTGGGGAGGTCCAGTGTAAGGAAGTACTCTAGGCCCTGGGCCCTAAGTCTATCACCTATGGTGAACCCTTCCCGGGAGAGGAAGTCGAAATCGACATACCTCCCAGTGGAGACGACCTTCCCGGCCAATGGCCTCGCAGGAACCGCCCTAGGCGGGGAACGAGCCGGAGGTGGTTGCCTCGCGGGATCGTGCCGCGCCTTGGAGCGCCGCTCGGGACCGGCCTCGGGTCGGGACCTCTTCCTAACTACGGTCTTACGCGGCATTTTGACCTAAACTGAGAGGAAAAACCTAGAGGACGGTGAAGGACCGACGGAAAAGACTCGGAACCGACCGGGAATGACCTAGGAAGGGAGGAGAACTCAATGTCCGGCGAAGAATCGACGGAAAAATGGCTTGGAGACCATCGGGGACGACCTAGGAGTCGGCTCTAGGGCTTTTTGAACAGTGGCGGCTTGAAAGAAAAGTGTTTTCGAAACGACAAATCTAGGGTTAAAAAGTCGGATCCCGACTGCGAGTCGACTCCCGACAGTATGCGAGTCGACTCCCCCTCTGCTGCCATCTTTGCGAGTCGACTCCCGCCAATGCGCGAGTCGACTCCCCCTTAGGAGCCGGCTCTGAAACTTACTCGAGTCGTCTCTAACTTTGGCACGCACCTAAAACTCATGCTATAATCGTGTCGAATAATGGAAAATCACTTAATTAAGATCTGATTTGATGATCATTGGAAAGAAACTCTATTTTTAACCACATTGTAATCATCAAAATCAATGTATCTAGTGGAACCACTAGGATGGATCAATCACTCCTAATCCCCTCCTAAGCACACTAAACCTCTCTTCACTTAGGGATTTTGTAAAAATATCTGCTAATTGATTATCAGTACAAACAAATTGGAGTGTCACATCACCATTCAATACATGATCTCTTATGAAGTGATGTCTTATCTCAATGTGTTTAGTTCTTGAATGTTGAATTGAATTTTTAGTTAGGTTTATGGCACTTGTATTATCACAATTAATGGAAATTTTATCTTGTTTAATGCCATAATCTTCTAATTGTTGTTTAATCCATAAGATTTGAGCACAATAACTCCCGGCTGCAACATATTCAGCTTCTGCAGTGGATAATGCAACCGAGTTTTGTTTCTTGCTAAACCATGAGATAAGGTTTTCTCCTAGAAATTGACACGACCCGCTGGTACTTTTTCTATCAAGCTTACATCCAGCGAAGTCTGAATCTGTGTACCCTATTAAGTTTAGGCTAGATTCTTTAGAGTACCATAGCCCTATGTTCTTAGTTCCTATTAAGAATTAAAAAATTTTTCTTAACTGCAACTAGATGTGATTCTTTAGGATTAGCCTGATATCTAGCACACATGCACACACTAAATATAATATCAGGTCTACTTGCAGTAAGATACAGTAAAGATCCTATCATACCTCTATAAAGTTTTTGATCTACGGATTTACCTGATTCATCTTGGTCTAACTTGCATGATGAGCTCATGGGGGTGCTGATTGACTTGTTTCCCTCCATGTCAAACTTCTTGAGCATCTCCTTGATATATTTGGCTTGATTGATGAAGATGCCTCCTTCAGACTGTTTGATTTGAAGCCCGAGAAAGTAGTTCAGCTCTCCCATCATGCTCATCTCAAACTCACTCTGCATCAAATCAGCAAATTCCTCGCAAATGATATCATCAACATAAATCTGTACTAATAACATATCCTTATTTTGCTTTTTCAGAAATAGTGTTGTATCTACATTTCCCCTAGAGAATTCATGTTCTAATAGGAATTTGCTAAGCCTCTCATACCATGCTCTAGGTGCTTGTTTTAAACCATAAAGTGCTTTATTTAGCTTATATATATGATTGGGGTATTGATGATTTTCAAAACCAGGAGGTTGTTCTACATATACCTCCTCATTAATATATCCATTTAAAAATACACTTTTTACATCCATTTGAAATAGTTTGAAGTCCTTAGAGCATGCATATGCTAATAGTAGTCTAATCGCCTCAAGTCTAGCTACGGGAGCAAAGGTTTCATCAAAATCTATACCTTCTTCTTGATTATACCCCTTTGCTACTAGTCTAGCCTTATTCCTTATAACAATTCCATTTTCATCAAGTTTATTTTTATAAATCCATTTAGTACCAATAATTGGATATTCAGAAGGTCTCTCTACTAGATTCCACACTTTGTTTCTAGTAAATTGGTTTAGTTCTTCTTGCATTGCATTTATCCAATTTACATCATTTTCGGCTTCTTCTATATGTTTGGGCTCAAAGTGTGAAACAAAAGCTAGATGGTTATTCAAATTCCTAAGGGATGCTCTAGTCCTAACGGGTTGAGATGGATCATCTAGAATTAGTTCCTTAGGATGCCCATGAGCATACCTCCAAGCTTTAGTTAGCCCATGATCCATAATAGCCTCTTGGCTTGATGATTCTCCTTCAATCAACTTTTGATTATCATCTTATAATCCCATCTCATCTATCTTTTCTTCAAGTATTTCCATATCATCATCAAAATTAACCTTCTTACTAGACGAGATGTCACTAGAGTCATCAAAAACAATATGTATAGATTCTTCTATAACTAAGGTTCTTTTATTAAAGACTCTATAGGCTTTACTAGTTGTAGAATAACCTAAGAATATTCCTTCATCAGATTTAGGGTCAAATTTTTCTAGATTATCTTTCCCATTATTATGCACAAAACACCTACATCCAAACACATGAAAATAATTAACCTTTGGTTTTCTGTTTTTCCACAGTTCATAAGGTGTTTTCTTTATAATGGGTCTCAATAGAACTCTATTTAGTATGTAACAAGAGGTATTAATGGCTTCTCCCCAAAAGTACTTAGGGAGGTTACTTTTACATAACATAGTTCTAGCCATTTCCTCTAGTGTTCTATTCTTCCTTTCCACCACTCCATTTTGTTGTGGTGTCCTAGGTGCTGAGAAATTATGGGTTATCCCCTTCTTACTACAAAATTCATTAAATGACTGATTTTCGAATTCGGTACCATGGTCACTTCTAATGGCTATGACTGAAGACTCTCTAGCGTTTGTTACTTCCTTATGGAACTTCTTAAACATAGAAAATGCTTGATCCTTATGCACTAGGAACATGACCCATGTGTACCTAGAGTAATCATCTACTATAACTAGACCATATTTATTTCCACCTAGGCTTGTTGTTCTAGTTGGACCAAATAGGTCCATGTGTAATAATTCTAGAGGCCTAGAGGTAGAGACACATTTTATGGATTTAAAAGAGTTCCTAGATTGTTTGCCAAATTGACATGCTTCACATATTTTGTTCTTTTCAAATTTTAATTTTGGCAAACCTATCACGGAGTCTCTTTTAACTAGTTTAGTTATTGTGTCCATGCTTGCATGACCTAACTTACGGTGCCATAACCAACTAGCATCATTATCTTTAGTTTCATTTACAACTAAACATTGGTTATTTTTAGCAAGATCTTCTAGGTCTACAACATATACATTTCCACGTCTAATCCCTTTAAAAACTAAACTATTATCATTAGGGTTTGTTATAATGCATAGTGATGGCTTAAACATAACATCATACCCTTTATCACATAATTGACTAATGCTTAATAAGTTATGCTTAAGACCATCAACATATCTAACATTATCAATAAAAGTAGAAGGAGTGATTTGAACTTTACCAATACCAATGATGTGACCTTGGTTGTTGTCTCCAAAAGTCACAGCACCTCCCTTCTTAGCTTCAAGGGTGAAAAATTGATCTTTGTCACCCGTCATGTGCCTTGAGCAGCCACTATCCAAGTACCAGCAGTTTTTGTGGACCTTGGCTGCAAGACACTCCTACACAAGCAAATCATGTCATCTTAGGTACCCAAGTTTTCTTGGGTCCTTCATGGTTAGTCAAGTTGGTTCCTTTTGGAACCCATACCCTTTTAATTTTTCTTTTTGTTTTATTTTTCCTAAAATTACACACATTCGCTTTATGATCTATAGTACCACAGCAAAAGCAAGTTATTTTCTTAGTTTTAGTTTCTCCAGCTTTAACAAAGAAGTTACTAAGAAGTTTTTGTTTATTTCTTGGTTTATACCCTAAACCCGCTTTATTAAATATGGCTCGTTGACTATTAAGTATCATGTTTAATTTTTCAGAACTATATGTAAATTTTTCAACTAAGGGTTTGTATTTGTTAAGTTCTTTAGTTAGAGTTTGATTTTCTGCTTTTAGGTCATTAAGTTCTTTTGTGAGATCCTTATTTAAGATTTGTTTATGATTTTTAAGTTCTGAAAGTTCCTTAGTTAGTTTTTCATTATCTTTAGTTAAGGTGCTAGTCTTTTGAGTTAAAAGTTGGTTGCTTGTCTTAAGTTCTATATTTTCTTTGATGATTAAATCCTTATCCTTAACTAATTTATCGTATTTATGTAGGTATGATTGATTAGCTATTTTTAGTTCTTTATTCTTAAGATTTATGGCCTTATATTCTACCATTAATTCATTAAATGCATCATAAAGTTCATCAAAAGAAAAATTAGGATGCGTATCGGAAGTTACCTCGTTTTCATTGGCCATGAAGCAGAAATTGGCCTTCTCTTCTTGTTCATCATCTGATGAGGAGGATGATGAGTCGGAGTCGGATAGTGTTGTGACAAGAGCCTTCTTCTTCTTGTACTTACTCCCCTTCTTCAGTAAGGGGCACTCAGCTCTTATGTGACCCGGCTTCTTGCACTCGTAACACCCAATCCCCTCATTTTCCCTTTTCTTACCTTTGTTCTTGCGGTAGGAATTTGAGGGGCCTCTTCTTTGATGATAGGACTTCTTGTGGTTGATGAATTTCTTGAACTTGCGCACAAGAAGAGCCTCACCATCATCTTCCTCATTCTCTTCTTCGTCACTGCTGCTACTGCAAGACAAGTCCTTGTTAGATGAAGTAGACTTAAGAGCTATTACCTTTTTCTTGTGGGAGGACTCCTCTTCGCTGTGTTGCTTCATGGTTAGCTCGTGAGTCATTAGGGATCCAAGGAGCTCTTCAAGTGGAAGCTTGTTCAAGTCTTTAGAATCTTGGATTGCCGTCACCATGGCTTCCCATGACCTTGGTAGGCAGCGAAGTATTTTTCTGACAAGATCACTGTTAGTATAGCTCTTGCCAAGGCTTTTTAGGCCATTGACAATGTCAGTAAACCTAGTAAACATGCTAGTGATTGTCTCATTAGAATCCATTTTAAATAGTTCATACTTATGAACCAATATATTAATTTTGGATTCTTTAACTTGATTCGTGCCCTCATGGGTCACTTCAAGTCTATCCCAAATCTCTTTTGCAGAGTTGCAAGTAGAGACCCTATTGAATTCATTTCTATCCAAGGCATAATAAAACACATTCATAGCTTTAGAGTTTAGTTGTGCCTTCCTCATGTCATGTTCATCCCAATCCCTTTCTAGTTTGGGTACCTTGATACCCTCTACATATATGGATGGGATGTATGGGCCATTTACTACAATGGTCCACATCTCATAGTCTTGGGCTTGGATGAATATTCTCATCCTAGCCTTCCAGTATGAGTAGTCGGATCCATTAAAGAAAGGGGGTCTTTGGGTGGACTGACCCTCAATGTGGGAAGATCCAAATGGTGTTGTCATTTTGATCTTTTAACTCTTGGGTGGAAGAGTTTAGGCTCTGATACCACTTGTTGCCCAGATAGACAACCCAAGAGGGGGGGGTGAATTGGGTTTTTAAAATAATTTGAATAATTAATACGATGTGGTTGACTAATTAAAAACTATTGCAAGTTATTTAATTAATGCTAAGTGCTGTGAGTGATGTGAGAGGAAGAAGAAGAGAGACAATCCAACACAAACACAAGGTTTTATAGTGGTTCGGAGCTAACCCTTGCTCCTACGTCCACTCCCCAAGTCTCACTTGGGAATTCACTATAACCCCCTTGGATTACAACCGGTTGTTTTCCAAGCTAACAACCAAACTTGTTGTTTTACGAGCTCACAACGAACTCGGTCGGTTTTTCCAGGCTCACCGACTAGAACCGCCCCGATTGTTTTCCCGGGATCACAATCAAACCCTTACACACGTTGGTTTTAACTCGGCTCACCAACCAACCTCAATCCCCTTGATTCAATCCCCGATTGAACTAAGTAAATACAAGTTGTAGAAAGAAAACAGAAAATGAGCTTCTCAAAAAGCAGATGAAAACAATATGAACAATAAATGAAGTTAAGAAGCCTCAAATGCTTTTAGATTGGAGATGAGGAATGGCTTCTTAAACTTCTGGTCTCCTCTTGAAAGTGTAGTCGACTTGAATGCAGGAGAAGGAGGCTTTAATTGCTGGGAAGATGTAGTTGGAAGCAGTAAATGCAGATCTTCCTCTTTTTCGTTGAAGAGCACGTTGCAGAGCTTGAATGCTTGATTAGTTGGAGTGGAATGGTTGTTCTCTGCCTTGCTACAGTCCTCTGTGGCTATTTAAGCCAACCCCCACGGAAACTAGCCGTTAGAGTGCTTTTTCTGCCCGTTCTGAACACTCTGCGCAGCCTGACAATATGACCGTTGATGGGTTGGAGTCGACTCACGCGATCAGGAGTC
Organism: Phoenix dactylifera; assembly: GCF_009389715.1. NCBI lineage: Eukaryota > Viridiplantae > Streptophyta > Magnoliopsida > Arecales > Arecaceae > Phoenix > Phoenix dactylifera. The sequence goes on along the minus strand of NW_024068513.1, from coordinate 108,362 downwards.
GACTCGGCTGTAGCGGGAGTCGACTCAAGCTTTTCCGGAGTCGACTCGGCAACTGTTCCAAATTTGAATTAAAGTTGCCTTCACGACTGGGAGTCGACTCGTCTTGACCTGGAGTCGACTCGTCAACTTCTGGAGCTGACTTGGCAATTTTGGAGTCGGCTCATCCACTGAAGTCCGTGGATCCAATTTTGAATTTTGTCCACTCGAGTCGACTCGACTGTCCTGGGAGTCGACTCGAATCTCAGAGCCCGAACTCCCGATCCTCTGTCTTTTGGCTCGTCCAGTCTTGGAGTCGACTCGAACTTCCTTGGAGTCGACTCGGCTCTCAGTTTCCGAAAGATGGTCTTCTGCCTTTTGACGTGAAGCTGTCTTGGAGTCGACTCGAGCTGTCTGGGAGTCGACTCGAATCTCAGAGGCAGTAACTTGGTTTTCTGTCTGTCTTGGGGTCGCGGTGTCTTGGAGTCGACTCGCGTATTGCGGGAGTCGACTCGAATCTCAGAGTCCATAAAATGCTCTCTGACTTTTTCTTTGTGTACCGCTGAGAGTCGACTCTTGCTTTCTCTGGAGTCGACTTGCCACCTATCGGAGTCGACTCGCGTTCCACTAGAGTCGACTCGAATCTCAGACCCGAAAACTGTTCTCTGACTTTTCTACCTGTGACTACTTGGAGTCGACTCTTACTTCCTTGGAGTCGACTCGGTGAACATCGGAGTCGACTCGCGCACTTCGGGAGTCGACTCGCTGACAGGTTCTGAGTTGAAGCTTTCTGTCCTTCTGTCTGTTCTCAGTCGGAGTCGACTCGTACTTATCTGGAGTCGACTCGAGCTCGTGCCAGTGAACTTGATACGCTTGGAGTCGACTCGTGATACTCGGGAGTCGACTCGAGTCTCAGACATTGGTTCAAACAGACTCCTTAACTTATCCAAAAATTATGAACCAAGTCTTGGGACACTTAGACAGGATTTTCACTGAAACACTCAATTGAATTCATTAGTAATCAAAAGATATACTCAAATGCTTTGAGCTCATCAAAATCAAATGGGGTTTTAATCAATCACTCCACACCAAGTCGACTCCAGAGGAGTTCGAGTTGACTCCAACGTTTGGCGAGTCGACTCCTAAACAAGCAAGAGTCGACTCTCAGAAGAAAGCAGACTGAAACGCAAAAAATCAAACAAAGTGACTCTGTGAACGAGTCGACTCCGAGAATACGAGAGTCGACCCCAAGTCAGCCGAGTCGACCCCAACAAAGTTTGAGTCGACTCCAAGGCAGTTCAACTCCAAAGACAGAGGATCAGTTTTTGGGCTCTGAGAGCCGAGTCGACTCCAAGATGATCCGAGTCGACTCGAGAAAGAAATGCAGAAAATTAGATCTCTGGAACTCTGAGAACGAGTCGTCTCCAGAGGGCTGAGTCATCTCCGGATATTGGCTAGTCGACTCCAGGTTTGGCCGAGTCGACTCCAGAACGGGACAGCACTTTAATTCAAATCCTGAACAGTGGGCGAGTCGTCTCCAGTAAAGCATGAGTCAACTCCAGCAACAGCCGAGTCGACTCCAAATCGAGCGAGTCGACTCCGACCCCAACGGATACATTGTCAGGAGTTGCAGACTGTGTAGAACGGCCACAAATTAGTGTCTAACGGCTAGTTTTCAAAGGGAACTGCTTAAATAGCCAGAGTGAACAGTAGTAGACACTAAAAGAGTCACTCCATCTGAGCATTAAGTGTTTTCCATCTACCAAGAGTCTATTGAGAGAAAAGACAACCAAAAGAAGGAAGAACCACATTCAATACATAACTAGAAGTCTTCCCTTCGCATTCAAGGCTCTTCCTCTGACTTCAGATCTTCAGTGCATTCAAAGAGGAGACTCAAAGTTCGAGAAGCCCCTTCTTCCTCTTCCAAAATCTGTTTGAGGGCTTCTAACTCTACTCTTTTCATATTGTTTAATATTTGCTTGTTAAGAAGCTTTCCTTGTAACTTTTTCCAAACTATTTTCTTACTTGATTCAATCAGGAGATTGAATCAAGGATTGTAAGGTTTGTTGGTAAGGCGAAGTTAAAACCAACGGTGTAAGGGTTCGATTGTGATCCCGGGAAAACAATCGGGTGGTTCTAGTCGGTGAGCCTGCGAAAACCGACCGAGTTCGTTGTGATCTCGCAAAAACAACAAGTTGGGTTGTGAACTTGTAAAACAACCGGCTGTAATCCGGAGGATTATAGTGAACTCCCAAGTAAAGCTTGGGAGAGTGGACGTAGGAGCAAGGGTTAGCTTCGAACCACTATAAATTGGTTTGTGTTTGTATTGGTTGCTGTTTTCTCTCTCTCTCTTCATTCACTTCATCTAGTAACTTAACTAATTGAAAATATGAATTCAACATCTAAGTATTTATCGTGCCGGTTAAGTCTACGACAAATCAAACATCGAAATAATCCATGCATCAATAAAAATAAACCATAAAAGATCTATCTAATAAATAAGTATGCAAGAATCAAGAACATATTAATAGATGTAAATCAAAGAGATCAATCGTTCAGAATTTACTTGAAAGAAAACAATACATCAAAGGTTCCTCCATCATCCTTCACCTAAGAAATCAGCCCTCCATTAAAAACATTGGCCACCCTCTCTCTTTTTCTTTTCTTTTTTTCCAGAAAACAGAGAATGCTCTGTTTTTCTCCCTTTTTTTTCAATGGCAGAGGCCGTCTGTTTTTTTTTCGAATAAGAGATAGCTTTTCAGCCGAGGGAGAGCCCTCCTATATCCTCCGATGGATCCCCTCATCACACGGGATGCTCCTCTCGTGCTGGCTGCTAAGTATCCCGGACGCTGGGATGGAAGGATGGGAACGCGTGAGAGCTAGACGCGGACAGCTGATCGCGTGAGGATTTGGACTGCTAGCGCTTGGGATGAGATGCGGAAGAGGCGGACGGCCGGGATGAAGTGCAGAAGAAAGCTGGGATGCGGGAGGCTCGCGTGATGTGCTATGAACGCGGACAGGATCTGAGGAGGCTGGAACGTGGAAGCTTGGGAGATCTGATCACAGAAGGCTGAGATCTAGATGAGATATGGATCCGGAAGCAGGGGACACGGGAGAATCGTGGGAGAAAGCTGGGAGGCGCATGAGACGGGCGGAATAAGAGGATCTGGGACACGGAGGACGCTTTGCGGATGGCTTGGATGCGGACGGATGGAGCTTGTACGCTTGGGCTCGCGGGAGAATGCTGGGATTCGGATGATTACAAGAATCTACCACAGGATCTTTGGCATGTGTCACGGGAAGGAGCTAACAGCGAAAGATTGCACACGGGAGAAGGAATTGCTGAAGAATGGGATGCTAGGACGATCACGAATCCGGAAAATGCATGGATGGGGAGGGAATCCGGAAGCAGGAAGCAGGGGACTCGGGGGATTCCTGATTATGTGGCCCGATAGAGAAGGATCGGGATCTCTTTCACGCGGGCGGACGTGTGGGATTGGACGTAGACGGCTGGATCGCGATCTTCTTCAAATGGATGTACGGGATGAGACGGGAAGGAAGCTAGACACGCTGCTGATTGCTTTCATTATTTTGAATTCCAATGCAGAATTCCAATGCACTCTAGGGACTGTGACGTGTAGACAAGTGTTGCTCGATGCAAGTATGCTTGACCAGGTTCAATTCTGCTCCAGTGTAATCAGGCTTGAAGTCATGAATCATCCCAATTTGTACCAAATGCGCATTTAAACTCTAATTTACGATAACTTATGCCAAATAAAAATATAATATTAAATCAGCAACTTTATCGTTATCTGTTGGCAATAATACTAATTTTAGTATGTAGATCGTACTTTTATGCTCTCATCACAAATATATCTTCCTTTCATTTGACTACTAATATTCATATGTAATGAGTTTACAACTCAATTAATTAATTTCATTTATGCATGATTAATGATTTTATAAGCCTTTTGGAGATTGTTACTAGGAATGAGTCTATAATAAAGCCTTAATGATTAAAGTTTTCCTCTTCAATGAGTAGTCATAACAATGAATTTATCGTAGCTGCTTCACGACCTTCGAGTATTGCTGAATATTTTGAGCCATTAAAGTTTAACTTCTTTTAGTTATTTCAATTTTTGACTTATTTAAATATTATGTGATTCCGCTACTCGCTTTATGATATCATGATAAGATGTCTTACGTGTTTGCGGGAAGAGCTTCCTATGGGTGTGCGGCGATTGCTGCACCCTGACCAGAAATCGTGTGTTGGGGATGTGATAAGGGCTTCGCCCAGTTCTTTTTTTAAAAAAACAAAAAAAACAAACACTAGAGCAGACAACAATGACATTTAGACATTGAATCCTAATATTAGTATCCAAAAGTTCCTTCCATCTCATAATAAACTTAACTTTGTTATAACCAAATTTTAAACTGTTTCTATATGGTATCAAAAAAAAAAAAACAACTAAAGTTCTATCATGAAAAAAAATCATCTAGTCTTTGAAAATAAGCTACTAAATTCAGATATTGCCTAGTTTGCAACAATGAGAAAATAATTTTAATTGAAGAGATGATCAAAGAGGAAAAATAACTTTTATTGATTCAAGAAAAAAAGTCACTCGAAGGTCCAAGAATTGTCTTACTCGAGCTTTGCTTTCCCTTGAGTAGAAAAGTGGTTTTGATTCCAAAGCATTCAAGACCAATTTAAGATCTATTATCCTATATCTGATTTTGCAAACTACTTGATCTTTAACATTTTTTCAGTTATATAAGAAAATTTATTAAATTCTACTTATTGGTTACACAATATGAACTTTATTTTCATGTAGATGGCTTGTCCATACTATTTCGCATTTTTATTTAACAACAATCTTGTGGACTACTTCTAATTAGGTAACACAGTTACAAGTTGAGATAGCAAAATTATCTCAAGCGATTGACCTTCTATGTCAAGAAAGCAGCCAACTATCTCAAGAGATCGACCGACTATCTCAAGAGAATGAGAAACCAGAAGCTCTGGTAATTGAGATCAAAAACTATTACTCTTTGGCATATATGTTACTTACATTAGACTTCTCAGGTTTATATGCAATGAGTTTACAACTCGATTAATTTCTGATATGTCTAATTGATGATTTTATAAGCTTTATGTGAATTGTTATTAGGAATGAGTCTATAATAAAGCCTTAATTATTAAAGTTTTACTCTTCTGGAGTAGTCATAACAATGAATTTATCGTAGTTGCTTTATATTTATATATGCACATAAGCTGTCAAGTGTGATTAAAAATTTATGTTGATAAAACATTGGCTTAATAGGCATGATATTTTATAAAATTTTCCAATGCTTTTCTTTAAAACCTGCATTGGCTATTTGAAGATATAATAATTTAACACATTCAATGGCATCGTGTTTTGGATATTTCTTTGAGATTTCTTAATGAGAAAAAGATGCTTCTAATACTTTATAATTGGACATAAATATGTCTTAGCTGTAGTTTCTTAGAAAATATATCCTTTTTTATGATTTTGTTTTTGCAACATTCTTCCGCAAGGCTTTTTTTTTATTCTTTTGTTTTTGTTTCATGTGTTGCAGAATTTTTATATGGATAAGTTTGAAATAATATTAGAGGTAATGTTGAGGCAAAGTTAGACGATAATAATCATATTATGTTATTCCTATCTTTCTCTCTCTATCTACCAAAAAACAAGCTACATCATTTTAACACTTTGAAAAGTTATTGTAAGATGTTTGATGGGCATTGTAGCAAAGTAATATATTTTAGTTCTATTTGGTTCTTTCATAATTTATACTTATCTTATATTATATGCCAAGTAATTAAAGAAAAAGAATAGTCAACTAGACCTTATGAAAACATATTCAGTAAATTATTTGATCTGTTATATTATTCATGACTGATTGTTTTTTTCTTTTCTGGTTCATCTTTTAAGTTGGAGGCAGATGAGAAGATGATGCAACAGCTAGCTTAGTCAAAGCATGTCTAGAAATGGGCTTGGGGCAAGCAAAGCAACTTGGAGTTTATGCGATATGGATAGCCTCGATGTGATTGATTTTGAAACATTAATTGACTTATAGATAGAATGTAAAATGAAGAAAGACTATGACTATATGATACCTAGTGTTAGTGTTGTGGGTTGGTACAAAAACATCGCATTATTGTTTAAGTCACTTCAATTCATATCATCTTCATGCATTTGTTTTTCTAATTATGCTTATTATCTTGCCAACACAATGACAGCTTGTTCCATATGCACCTATCTATGTATGCGCGAGCTTCAATTATCAATGTATTTTGATCTATTTTGTTTATGGTAGATTTGTATCATTTACCATAGTTTCTACTTGATGTGCTACATGGATTGAATCAATGAAGATTTTGCTAATAATCGGATGGGATTTAAGGGTGATTGACACAATATCAAAAATCCATAATTTTTCATTTTCTTCTGATAATCTCAAAGCAAACTTGTTCTTAGCCTAGTAAGTTACTATGTAATGGATGTGTCAAGACCAATCAACTATGGTTGTTATGTCATATTACGTCGGTGGATTTTGAATATTGGATCATGTGATGGTAGCTCAACTATTAGCTTGAGCACATCTGTGGGTGTTGATGTAATGGCAAAAATTATCAACAAATTTCAAAAAAAATAGGAATAAAGTGGTGCTAAAGAAGGAAATTGAGAAAAAAATTAGTCTGTGTTTTTTGGTATCTATTGTTTAGCCAATTGTAGTTTCAAAGTGTTTCACTATAAACTATGCTTTTTCCCAACGAAACACTAACCAAACTAATAATGATTGAAATAATATTCGAGGATCATTTGGTGCGCCAGCTGATTATTATATAATTGAGTTGTTTTCTTCCAAGCCGATGCTCTTGCCCCATCTTGCGCTCCCAATCCTTCCATGTATAAGCTTTCAAAACTGATTTCTTGTAATCATACATAAGAATCATCTCGAATCGGCAAGCCCAGATGAGTACTTTCGAACTATTAATAAATAAATAAATAAGTTTTTATTCCAGACCCCAAGCATTCAAATCCACAAAAGATATATTTATATATATACCAGCATCAAAATGATACTTAGTAGACTAAAACAAGATTAAAACACAAAGCATCAGAGCAGATAAGTGCATTCAAAACTAGAGAGTAGATATGACAAAAATGGTTGAATAGATAGCAAATTTCATTGATGCAAAAGATGTTTACCAGAACATTCGAAAACATGGTTAAACAAAATACAATGAATTTAAGATCCTAATGCTCTAGTTCAATCCGAGCTTGAGCTGCTCTCTACCCTAAATGAACCTTGCCAAGATGATGGTCGAGATGGTCTGAATGGAGGTCTAGTAGAAGGTTGCGAAGGAGGCCCTGTTCTAAGGTTCACATATTTAAAATTGGGTCCTCTAGGCGGCTAGTTGTAGATAAGAAAGGTCTGCTTAGCTGCTTCACTATTCTTTTTAGGCTATGAGCTACTTTGCTTGTTGAGACATGAAGGCTTTCATTTATCTTCAAGTTCTGCTTCTTGAGCTTAATTACTCCATTCTCTACCTCGTTGCCCAGCTTCCTAATAGCCGCTTTGAGATTTATGTTAACTTATTCATATAATGTCTTCTTGAGCTCCTTGACCTCAGATCCTAGAACGCTGATCCTCAAGTGTGGATACTCGAACATGGTATTCACTAGACTGATCTGAAAGTTGATGTTTGTCATCAATTCAACTAGCGTGCCGCTATGAGAAACTATAGCAGACTCCCCTTGAGATGCTTCCCTTATCCTCTTCTTGTGGAGTTATATTTCAGCAATTTCATCATAGTGATTCTCAGTTACTTCATTCAGCACCTCTTGGCAAAATTCCTTGGTAAACTTTTTGAAGTTCTTAGCCAACAACGGATCATCAATCACTGTCGTTCCTTCTCTGTTAAGTCTCTCAAATGTCCTTTTAAAAACTGCATTATCTATAGAAGAATCTCCTTCAACCCTCTTCTTTCTTTGAAGGCTTGATCATGCACCAGAGCTAAACAAATAGCTACTGGAACTTCTTCTTCTTCTTCTTCCTTCCTGTTGGCTCTTTAATCTATTCTCCATTCACTTTATTATAACCCTTCCTAGTGAGGATCTTATTATAAATATCTACATGGTGAAGCTCCTTCAATGCTTCTCCTCTCAAGCCTACCTTGAATCGCTTGAAAACAAGCTAGTAAATTTAGCACATTATTTACTAGGCTATCTAGCTCATTATTCAATATTTTACTATTTTTACAGAGCCTGAGAACTTAGCTAAGGTAGGGTTTTGCTTTGGGAGAATGTTTAGAAGCAAAGAGTTAGTATCTTTATTTTAGATTAGTATTTTATTAAAATCTGATCTTCGAGTATTGCTGAATACTTTCAGCCATTAAAGTTCGAGTTTTTTTAGTTATATAAATTTTGGTCTTATTTAAATATTATGTAATTCTGCTACTCGCTTTATAATATTATGATAAGATGTCTTGCGTGCTTGTGGGTAGTGCTTCCTATGAGTATGCGGCGATTGCTGCACCCCAAATAGAAATCGCAAGTTGGGGATGTGATATGGGCTTTGCCCAATTCTTTTCTGAAAAAAAAAAGCAGACAATAATGACATTTGTCTCGTCGTTGAATCTTATTAATTAGAATTCAAAAGTTCCTTCCATCTCATAATAAAATTAACTTTGTTATAACCAGATCTAAAATAGGTTGTCCATGGTACCAAAAAAAAAACAACTAAAGTTCTATCATGAAAAAATTCATCTAATCTTTGAAAACAAGCACCAAATTCAGCTATTGCCCAGCCAGCAATGATAAGAAAATAATTTTAATTGAAGAGATGAACAAAGAAGAAAAATAACTTTTATTGATTCAAGAAAAAATGTCACTCGAAGGTCCAAGAATTCTTTCCCTAGAGCTTTGCTTCCTCTTGAGTAGAAGAGTGGTTTTGATTCCAAAGCATTCACAGCAATTATGCTCCAATAAGCCCTATATGGCAATGGCCGCTGTAGCATTTTGGTATTGAGATGGTTGGGCGTCATGAGGACCTCAAATGTAGAAGTTTACATCTATATTTATATTTTGATGTAAAAAATTACCGAAGAAAAAAAATCTGATTAAATAGAAATTTCTTAGCGGACAAATTTGTCACCACTATAGATCTACATGTTCCTGTAGAGGCAATTTTTTTTTGTGATCATATCTACAAACTCTTTCTAGAGGCAAAAATTATTTTATTTCTATAAAAAAAATTTTCTAAAACCAAATTTTCATATAGTATGTGGAAGGATCCTAATTCAAGTATGTTCTCTCTATTGTTGAACTAATTGAAGGAAGAGTAATTAATTTACAGGAAAAACTAGCTTGTTTGACTTACATTAAGTGCGGAGAAAAAGATTGTAAAGTTATCATTAATAGCAGGAGCTGCATTAATGCAATGTCTTCCAGCATTGTGTCCCGCTTGGGTCTGACTCCAGTTCCCCAACCTCAACCTTATAAGGTCTCTTGGATTGACACGTCATCCATTCAAATTAAGGAAAGGTGTCATGTACCTATTCAAATCCTTTTTTACAAAGACATTGTCTGGTGTGACATACTCTCCATGGACGTAGGTCATCTAATAATAGGAAGACCTTGGTTGTTTGACCTCGTTGTCACTATCTACGGTCGAACTAACTCTTGCTCTTTTGTATTCCAGGGCAAAAAGATTAAGCTTAATTCTTTAAGGCCCAAAACACTAGATAAGAGTACGAACAAGAATAAATCAAAGGGCAAGGAACTCCATATCCTTAGCCCCACGGAATTTGAGAGGAACATGTTTAATGACTCTCCGGTGTTTGCTCTACTAGTTAAAGAACTTCACTCACATACTCAAAGCACATTACCGGCTGAAGCCCTCTCTATCCTTGAGGAGTTCAAAGAAGTTTTCCCTGAAGATCTCCCAGATCATTTGCCCCCTTTGCGTGATATTCAGCACGCCATTGATCTGGTCCGGGAAGCTACTCTTCCTAACTTGCCCCATTATCAGATGAACCCTTCTGAGCATGCAGAGTTTTTAAGAAAAAATTAAAGAACTCCTACAAAAGGGAATTATTCGGAAGAATCTAAGTTCTTGTGCCGTACCTGCACTTCTTACTCTAAAGAAAGATGGAACTTGGAGAATGTGTGTAGACAGTCGGGCCATTAACATAATCACGGTCAAGTACCGTTTTCCTATTTTCCAGCTCGACGACATGTTGGATATGATGGCAAGTGCCACAATTTTTTCCAAGATTGATTTAAAAAGTGGCTACTATCAAATTCGGATTCACCTAGGAGATGAATGGAAGACAATCTTTAAGACAAAAGATGGCCTATATGAATGGATGGTAATGCCTTTTGGCCTCTCAAACGCTTCTAGTACCTTTATGCGAGTGATGACTCAAGTACTCCGACCTTTCATGGGCAAATTTTTAGTCGTGTACTTTGACGATATCCTTATTTATAGCCAATCTAAGGAACAACATTTACTCTATTTAAGGCAAGTTTGTACGACTTTATGAGACGAGAGCCTCTATGCTAACTTAAGAAGTGTTCATTTTTCACTTCTCATGTAAACTTCTTAGGGTACATAGTCTCTTCTAAGGGCTTATCTGCTGATCTCGAGAAAATCACTGCAATTGTAGAATGGCTTAAACCTAAGAATATTACTGACATCCGTAGTTTTCACGGCCTTGCCACATTTTACCGTCGCTTCATAAAGGGGTTTAGTACACTTATGTCACCTATCACAGATTGCCTTAAACGGGGTGACTTTCAGTGGACACGCGCTGCTGCTAAAGCATTTAGTGAAATTAAGAAACGAATGACGGAAGCGCCAGTTATGCGACTTCCTAATTTTAGCAAAATTTTTGAGGTGGCATGTGATGCATTTGGCTTAGGTATAGGTGGGGTGCTTGTTAGATATATTTCCTAGAAGCCAATCTGGCTGACACATTATTAATTCTGGAACATTGTTTTGTACTTGACTTTATTATTATTGAATAATAAATGGGCATCTTTTTCATTCATATTGTTTATGTGTCTATGAATCGTCCAAAAAATTATTAAGATGATAATACATATTCTCAAAAGTTGAGAATTTGAGCCATGTATCATTGGTGATTAATTTCTAAATGCTCCTGATCAATGGATCATCACGAGGATGGTGATCGATCTGATAAGATCAGTGCACAGATCGCTTTTTTTATGGATGGACGAGACTCGAGTTCACAGTATAGAGACACTGAAGTGATAGTGCAGGTGCTTGTTAGAGAACAAGGATACTAAGCGTGACCAAGACAAGAAGTCATTTGGATGTCTATCCACTCGTCAGTGACTTGCTTGATGTTGCAGTAGTATGACTGGTCCTTGGACCTGCGGTGATTCGGCTACTCACAGTGAGATTATTGTAGTTTGAGTACATATATACATGGTCTCTAGTCATATGTGTCCTTGTAGTGTAGATTGGCTGCTGTAGGTTCACTGTAGGAGTAGGGTATACACCTACATGGAATCTATCAACCTTGATAGATAAGGAGTGATCCTATGAGATTTATAAGACTGAGTTCTAAGACCTTGGCTAGGGCAGTATAAATAGTGGAGAAAGAGTTTTGCACTCTCGAACTCAAGTCGAATAAATCTAGACATATGACAGACGACGGGGTTTGACGAGTTATCCATGACCTCCGTTCTGTAGGGATCTACGATAGAAGGACTGTATCATACGATAACTGCACCTAGAGGTTCATCATTTCATTCTACTGGGTTGCCACTACATGCTGCTAGGTGTCACTGGTGGATGGTGAGACTCATAGGGACCACCTTGATGGTTGATGATCCCTGGTGAGTTGAGTTGGAATTGTTTCAACCCATTGAAAGGAGTTTTCAATAATATTGTGATAGAGATCGCAATATATCTCACTACCAGTCAGACTAGAACCTATGGGGTCACACACATTAGAGGTATTGACCGATCCGATAGTTGAATCGTGATTAGAAATCCCAAATAATCAATTTGATTGATAATTCGTTAACCCTCTAAGAGTTAGTGAGTTAAATAAGGAATAATTGCAATCGGATTGCAAATTAATTTCATTAATTGGATTTAATTAATTGGACTTGATCATGAGTCCTACTTGGAGTAGGATCCTTGGAGTCTTAATTGGATTAGGATTTCAAATGAAATTAGAGTCCTATTTGGAGTAGGATTTCTAAAGTCCTAATTGCCATAGGGCTAAATTTAATAAGTCCTAATTAGATTAGAATTTTTTAAGTCCTAATTAATTTTAATTTTAATCTAATTAATTAAAAGACTCCTAATTGGATTAGGATTGAAGAGTTCAACTGAGTCATGGTTCAATTAAATCCTAATTAGATTAGAATTTGGAGGAAATTGAAATGGGTGCAAATTCTATTTTGAATAGGATTGAATCCTAGCACTTGGACCCAACCCTCCCCACTTAATTAGATTAAGTGGGGGCTAACCAAATGGGAGAAGAGGGAGGGGCCTACGCCCCTCCCTTGGCTGGTAGCGTGAAGGAAAAAGGAGGGGCCATCCCCCTCCTATTTTGAATTTACAAAGGGATAAAGATGAGCTTCTAAAATTTAGGAGCTCATCTCTATCCACACACCATAAAAGAGGGGTTCAAAGGGGCTCCGAATTTTTCATGGTTTTTCTTGGGATTTTTGGCAGCAAGGAACCTCCTTTCATTCCTCCTTTCATCCACAAGGAAGAAAGGAAAAAGAAGCTCTTGGCGTGGTCTACTTCATCCCCTTCCTTGGTTCCAACGCGAAGGAAAAAGAAAAGGCTGCGGGTTTTTGTTCTCCTTCCATTGAACCATCCTTCTTCTTCCTCCTCCCTTAGGCATTCAAGAGTTGATTGATAGGGAGGATATCAGCCATCAATAGCCATCTCTGCAAGGGAGCTAGCACCCCGGGAAGATCTAAAAGCTTCGATCGGTGCTTTGCCTCATGTGGATACCCGTAGAGGCCGGACGTGTGTGCGGCCTCCATCGAACCTTCAACAAATCCACGTAAATCAGATTTGCGGAGATCATCTACCCACACAAGATGAAGATCTGATCTTTTTATTAATTTTTAAATGGTTTAAAAGAATTTAATCCTAATCTATCTACAAATAGTTTTAAAATACGTTCATACGATGAATGGGATCTGCGCATGCCCTTCCGCTGCAGATCTGAAAATTTTTGAAATTTTTCTGCGGCATGCATGAGATCCTAATAGTGGTATCAGAGCCAAGGTTATGTAGATTAAGATTAGAATTAAATATTTAAAGGCATTTTAGATCTGAATTTTAAAGGATTATGCTTGCTGAAAATTTTCTGCATGCAGAATTTTCAGCTTGCTGATTTTTTCTGCATGCTGATTTTTGGATGCTTAGATTAATGATTCTAATGCTTTGATAATCTGATTACAAATTTTTAGAATCATATATTGCATAATCAGCAAGTCATGAGATGAAATAATCAGTTAAATTATAAATCTGAAAATAATATTTATGCATGAGATACGTATGGTGATGATCATGGATTACATGTGCTGAAATGTTTTGCGATGTTCTGTGATGCTATGTGATGGCATGTAATTTTAATTTTTAGATGCCTGCATGCATCTTAAAATCATGTATTAGAGACCTGCGTGTCTCATAAAAAAGGGTTGTAATTTATTATTTTATTTTATTTAATTTTTAAAGCAATCTGGGATGTAATCTGTGATGTGTGTTGCACGTCGATGGTTGATCGATATGTACATCAACAAACTCAACATGCGCGGATCGAGATCAAGGGTTGATTAAAGATGGATCAAGAAGTTGATCACAATTGGACCTAGGGATCAAGATCGAGTCAAGAGTTGAAGACGATCAAACCAATTGACATGCATGTGCTTGTAAAATGACCCCGTCCTGGATCCATGATCATCATCGTTTAAATTTATTTGTTGATAAATGCCTAGATGTTTAATGCTTATGTCTATGTGGGTAGATATATATTTGCATGAGATGTGAATAGTCGATCGAGAGAGACCTAAATACAAACCTTCCCAATCAGTCGAGAGTGAACCAACATGAGCTAGTCATATTAGATTAATTGATCTAATTGGTGTCTAGGCAAGCCTAAAAGGTGGTTACTTAATTAGGACCTTACTCTCCGAGTAAGGGGGAGCCTCCCACCTGCTTACCTGGTCAATTGTTCGATTACCTCTTATGAAGAACTCAAGTTGCAAACACTAAAACATGATTTCACAATATTAAGTCCATAGGTCTTCCACCGTAGTAGAGCTGCTAAGGTCTTTCCGGTGTTGATTTGTCTCAGCTGGACATAGTGGGCAAGTTGCATCGGGGGGCTGGACCTCTCTATTAGACATGAGATGTTGCGGGATAAAGGTGGGGTTAGGCACCAATAACTGTTAGGTGAGGACCCAATGACGATTTTATTTCTGCGGTTATACGGTGGGTCTGACTTAACTAAGTAATGGGGCCAATAACTGTTAGGTGAGATCTTCATGACTTAGAGACCAAGTACCACTACAATTTGCTTGAGAAGCATTGTACAAGAGTTGTACACTTATCCATTTATATGTCACCAATAACTGTTAGGTGAGGCGGCATGTAAATCGGTGAGACCGCAGTACCCACTAGAAATTCTAGTCGCGTAGGGTTTTTATTTCTCCATTAGGAGAGTATAGGGATTCCAGAAAATAGAGTGCAATTATTCTAAAAGATCCTAGAATAAATTAAGATCAAGTACAAAGTCTAACTAGAATCTTTACTCTCTACAGATCACAATGTCAGCTTCAATCCTTTTGACCCGTATTCTTGAGACCAACCGACTGACCGGAACCAATTACAAAGACTGGCTTAGAAACCTAAAAAGACTGGCTTAGAAGCTTGAGAAGCTCGGTATGGCCATGCATAAGGAACTGCAGATAGATCTGATCCTGCAATCCCTTTCTGATTCATTTGGGCAGTTTATAGTAAACTACCATAAGAATAAAATTGAATGCACTAAGACCGAACTGTTAAATATGTTGGTAACTGCTGAGGGGGCCTTGAAAGGTTCAAGAGGCTCTATTCTGGCTGCTGAGCTGACTTCTGGTTCCAAGAGAAAGTCTACTTGGAAGAAAAAAAAGCCTGCTAAGAAGCAGAAGAAAGACAAGAAGCCTAAGAAGGAAGTTCACAAGAAAAAGGCTAATGACAAAGGAAAATATTTCCACTGCAACGTCAATGGCCACTGGAAAAGGAACTGCCCTTCATACCTCAAGAGCCTGAAGAACAAAAAGGCAGACACACCTTCAGAAGGTATGTTAGACTTGCTCGTAATTTAAACTAACCTTACGGTTTCTTCTACTTCTAGTTGGTTATAGATTATGGTTCTAGTGCTCATTTGTGCACTACTATGCAAGGTCGAAAGAAAAGTAGGAGGTTGGCGGAAGGTGCAGTAACCCTTCGGGTTGGCAACGGGGCAAGAATTGCTGCTGTAACTGTGGGCACCTATCCTCTGCGACTACCGTCTGGTTTTAGTTCATTGCTTAGAGACTGTTATTATGTTCCTACTACTAGCAGAAATTTGATTTATGTTTCGTGTTTAGCACAGGATGGTCATGTTTTAACATTCGACAACGACTGCTGTTCTATTTATTTTAGAAATAAATTAGTTGCACGTAGTTTCATGATTGACAGTCTCTATCACTTACATGTCGATGTGTCTGTAAATGTTTCTGAGCAAGTAGTGAGTGCCATAGGATCCAAAAGATCCAGAGATGAGATAAACCAGAAGTATTTGTGGCACCTCAGACTTGGCCATATTGGAGAGGACAGAATGAACAAAATGGAGAAAGATGAGCTTCTCGGCTCATTGACTTCCGCGTCATATCCAGTTTGTGAGTCCTGTCTTCAAGAAAAAATGGCTAGACTACCTTTTGTAGGACATGGAGAGAGGACCACTGAAATACTTACCCTGGTTCACATTGATGTGTGTGGCTTATTTGATGTGCTAGCCAAGGGTCGTTATTCGTACTTTATTATCTTTACCGATGATTTTGCACGATATGGGTATGTGTATCTTATGAGACACAAATCTGAATCTTTTGAAAAGTTCAAAGAGTTCAGAAATGAAGTAGAAAAACAAACTGGAAAAACCCTTAAGGCTCTTCGATCAGATCGAGGAGGAGAATACCTTAGTGGGGAATTCTGGAACTATCTCAAAGAAAATGGCATAGTCTCACAATGGATGCCTCCAGGTACTCCTCAACTCAACGGGGTGTCAGAGAGGAGGAATCGGACTCTATTGGATATGGTCCGATCCATGATGAGCTTCACTGATTTACCTATGTTTCTTTGGGGAGATGTCTTACTTACCGCAATTTACTTATTGAATAAAGTTTTCTCTAAATCCGTTCCTACCACACCATATGAGATATGGCATGGTAAGAAGCCGAGTCTTGGTCATCTCAAGATTTGGGGTTGTCCGACCCATGTCAAGCGACTACAGGCGGACAAGTTAGAGGCTAGGACCATTAATGCTCGTTTTATAGGATATCCTAAAGAGTCATTAGGATACAATTTTTACGTCTCAGAGGATCACAATGTATTTGTGAGCCGACATGCCATCTTCTTGGAAAAACAGTTTATCCTTGATAGAGGCAGTGGGAGGAAAATTGAGCTTGAAGAGAGAGTCTCTGAAAAGCAACGAGTTATGGATCCTATAGAACCTATTTGCATAGAGCCAGTACACGTAGTACCTCCTCCACCTCGTAGATCTAATAGGGTCTCCCATCCTCCTGATAGATACTTAGGTATGCTTATAGAGGATACCGAGGAAATGTTCCTCATGGGAGATAGGGAACACGTACAGGATTCCAAAACCTATAACGAGGCTATATCAGATATCGATTCCGAGAAATGGCTGAAAGCTATGAAATCAGAGATAGACTCCATGTATTCCAACCAAGTCTGGACCTTAGTAGATCCACCAGAAGGTATAGTACCTATTGGATGTAAATGGATCTACAAAAGGAAGATAGGTTCGGATGGAAAGGTAGAGACCTATAAGGCAAGGCTAGTGGCGAAAGGGTATAGTCAGCGCGAAGGCATTGACTATCAGAAGATCTTTTCACCTGTAGCCATGCTGAAATTCATTCGAACAATGTTTGCCATTGCAGCATTTCATGATTATGAAATATAGCAGATGGATGTGAAAACTGCTTTCCTAAATGGATATCTTGATGAAGATATCTATGTGGAGCAGCCTTTGGGTTTCACTTCCACTGATGGAGATCACAAGGTCTGCAAGCTGCAAAGGTCCATCTATGGACTGAAGCAAGCATCTTGGAGTTGGAACACTCGTTTCAATGATGCAATCAAATCATTTGATTTCCTAAAAACGAAGAGGAACCGTGTGTATATAAGAAGGTTAGTGGGAGTGCTGTCGTGTTCCTCGTATTGTACATGGACGACATCCTCCTAATTGGGAATGATATTCCCATGCTAACCTCGGTCAAGGTCTGGTTATCAAAAGAGTTCTCCATGAAAGATCTTGGGGAAGCATCCTATATTTTGGGGATTAAAGTCTATAGAGATAGATCTAAAAGGATGCTTGGCCTATCACAGAAAATGTACATAGAGGAGGTGCTGAAAAGGTTCAGCATGGAAAACTCCAAAAGGGGTCTGATGACCCAAAGAGTGACTTAAAGATTGATTTTGATGATCACAAAACCTTGAAGTATAAATACTAATGTTTGTGTTGCAAGAAGAAAGATATTTATTTTGCAAGGAACATAGCAAGGTGGAAGAATACAAGAAGGCCTCCAAAACTCTCAAGAAAAGGTAGAAGAAAGCTACAATTCATTGGCCCAAGTTTCAAGTTCAAAGAATTCAAGTTGAAGGAGCAAATTCAAAGAAAAATTCAAAAGAATAGTCCTCGAGTCGACTCCTGGAAGTTTAGAGTCGACTCTGGCACTCTAGAGTTTCAAGAAACAGTTCTCGAGTCGACTCCGATACTCTACGAGTCGACTCCGACTGAGAACAAACAAAAAAAACAGAGAGTTGTTTTTCAGCGCTACAGTGATCTCGAGTCGACTCCCAACTTCAGGAGTCGACTCCCAGCTACAGTGCCGGCAGACTACTATTCACAGATCGACTTCTGTTTCAGCCGAGTCGACTCCTACTTCAGCCGAGTCAACTCCAGCACGCTGGGAGGCATAACGGCTAGTTTTTTGTTGATTCCAACGGCTCTATTTTTGTCTCTAACGGCTAGATTTTTGTTTCCACTCCCTCTAAAGCTATAAAATCAAGAGGAGAGCTAGGAAAGAGGGTATGGAAGTGGGAGAAAACATTTAGGGAAGAGATTTGAAAGTGATTACAAGGAAAATCTCCCATAAGCACAAAAGGGCCATTCAAAGTAAAATAGAGAGAAGAAGAGCATCCAAGTGAATCCCAAAGCTTCCTCTCCATCCGTGTGCTGCCTCGGAGATCCTCTACTTCGTGCAAAATCAGAAGAGGGGCAAGTGAAGAAGAAGCCGAGTTCCTCCATCTACAAATTAGTTTGAGGGCTTCTTCTCTTTTCTTTACTTATTTACATTTGCTATATTTGCTTATTTGAGAAGCTTGTATTTGATATAAACTCTTGTTCTAGTATCTTGTAACTTGATTCAATCAAGGGATTGAATCAAGGGGTTAAGGTTTGTTGGTAAGCCAAAGGGAAAAACCAACGTTGTAAGGTTGTGGTTGGTGAGCCTTTGTGGAAAACCAACCGGGTTGATTGTGAACCCGGAAAACAATCATTGTAAGGTTGTGGTTGGTGAGCCTTTGGAGAAAACCAACCGGGTTGATTGTGAACCCGGAAAACAATCATTGTAAGGTTGTGGTTGGTGAGCCTTTGGGAAAACCAACTGGGTTGGATTGTGAGCCCGTGAAAATAATCGGTTGGTTCTAGTCGGTGAGCCTGTGAAAACCGACCGAATTCGTTGTGATCTTGCAAAACAACAAGTTGGGTTGTGAGCTTGTAAAACAACCGACTGTAATCTAAGGGATTATAGTGAAATTCCCAAGAGGTCTTGGGGAGTGGATGTAGGTGCTGGGGTGCACCGAACCACTATACATCTTTGTGTTTGTGATGCCTTATCTCTTGTATTTCATGCCTTCCATTCATGCTTGATTGTGTAATATCTCTAGCTTTGTTTTCTATAGAGTTATAAGTGATTTGCGTAGCTTCCACTCCATTCTTACCATACACATAGATTAAAATTGATTATACAACTATAAGTTAGTTTTAGATCAATTGCACCCTAAAGCCATAGTATAATTGCTCTAGCTTAATATTCCACTGCTTTACTTGTAATTGCCTAGAGCTTAAGTAAATAACATCTTATTATTCCGCTGCATTCTATTCAAAGTAAAAATTAGGGAACATAATTTTTAGAAAACCCAATTCACCCCCCCTCTTGGGTTGTCACCGTGGGCAACAAGTGGTATCAGAGCAGGTGCTCAAGATTAATTGTTGATCTCACGATCAAGAGCCAAAGATCATGACAACTCAAATAGATAGTTTTCTAGGAGAGGGACAGTTAATTGATAGGCCTCCACTGTTTAATGGCATAGACTACACATATTGGAAAGCACGCATGCGCATTTTTATTCAATCACAAAACTATTATTTATGGAAAATCATAATAAATGACCTTCACACACTCTCTCAAACTATTAATGAAAAGGACTTAGCACAATTGAATGCTAATGCTATGAACATATTATATTGTGCTATTCATGAAACGAAGTTTAATGAAATTTCTGCATGCTTATCTGCTAAGGAGATCTGGGATACTTTAGAAAATATTTATGATAAATCTCAGATTAGCTCACATGTGCTTCAATTGCGTACTAACAATGAGATTGCAGAATCCTCCACAGTAGCCGAGTCGACTCCTAGTTTGTCCGAGTCGACTCCTAGAGAAGAACAGTCTGAAAGGCAGAGACACAGTCTTGAAGACCCTGTGAACGAGTCGACTCCAAGTAGTTCCAAGTCGACTCCCAAGTTAGCCGAGTCGACTCCGACAAGGCCCGAGTCGACTCCGAGGCAGAACAATTCAAAAGACAGAGAATCATCTTTTAGGCCTCTGAGAACGAGACGTCTCCCGAAGATCTCGAGTCGACTCTCAAGTCAGTCGAGTCGACTCCAAGTAAACTCGAGTCGACTCGAGGAAGAAATAACAGCAAGAAAATTCAAAAACTTCCTAAAGTCAAAGAAGAAGAGGAAGCAAGAAGAAAGGAAGAAAGAGATAAAAAGCAAGAAAGCTAGAAGCAACAATGAACTACAAGAGGTAACTAACTTATGTTTTATGGCACTAGAAAATAAAGTAGAATCTGAATCTAGTGAATTTCATGAAGAATTTTCTTATGATGAACTTTTAAATGCTTTCCATGATTTGTATGGTGAATGTAGAAAATTAGCTATGAAAAATAAAAATCTTAAAAAGCTAAATTTGCAAATTTCAAAAGAAAGAAATTCTATTGCTGAAATACAAGACAAACTAAATTCTGAAAATAAAAGCTTAAGGTTAAATTCAGAAGAATTGATTCAGAAAAATCATAGCTTAATCAAAACAAACCAAAACTTGAGTAAAGAAGTTGACCAACTGAAATCTCTTATTAACAAGTTCACTGTAAGTTCAGAAAGATTAAAAATGATGTTTGAAAGTCAACATGCTGATTTTGATAAATCAAAATTTGGCTTGATTCCTTCACTTAGCAATGAATCCCTAAAGAAAAATGTTTTGAATTTATCAAGCAAACCATTAAATAAGATAACATATTTCGAACATGAAAAGAATGGATATAACAACTTTACCTATTGTTCTAACATAATTAAATCAAGTAGTAAAGTTATTACAATTAAACAAATTTGGGTTCCAAAAGGAACCATATGTCCTAACTCTCAAGGACCCAAGCAAACTTGGGTACCCAAAATAAAAATATGAGGATGTAGACATAGGTGTGCCAAGATACCCATGGAACAAAAAGAACTTTCATACAAATGGGTGTTCTAGACACACGTCAAAAAAAATGAAACTTAAAACATACTTATGAAAAGTAATTTTTAAATAAAAAATAATAATAATAATAATAATGAAATCAGTAATCCTTGCATCTCATCATTATTTTTGCTTTAGTATTTGATTAAAATATGAATTGCAAGTATTGATCAATTTTATGATATAGAAAATACTGTTGGAAATATAATCAAATCACTTCATTTTATAGTATACTTTACTCACTATTGGATAAGTTGCTAAATGATTAATCAATTTATTAAAAATAACTCTATGAATTCTCTATATGCTTGATTGAGTGTTTTTTATCCATGGCATTATTGTTTATTGATCATAGATATGATAATGTGTACTTGGTGTGCTTTTGAATATATGCACTATGAATACCAAGATTAAAGAAACCATCTTTGGCATATAAAATCAACTCATGCTAGTATGTACTTAATCTCAAAAGACCTTGCCATTGGCTTACTTAGATTATCTTCTGAAAGGTCAAAGTTTGCTATGCATGCTAACTAAGGAAACAAACAAAAATCAATTTCTAAATTGTTGTTTCCATCACTAAGTTTTCAAAAGCTTACATTGGATTTGTTCTTGGCAAATAAAATTAAAATATTTTCTGTATTTGCTAAATCATGTAAAAATGTTTCAAATGATAAAGGTTTCCAAACTGTGAAGATAAAGAGTATCATGGCACAATGTTGAAAACCAAAATCCTGATAAAGTTTATACAGAAATTAATTATTTCAGCATCAAGGACACCTTAAGTAAAATAGGATTAATAGAATTCTTGAAGAAATGAAAAAAGACAATTGTGTATGATAGTCATCTACTTAAATAATTTTTAAAAGCTATCATCACTGCTTGTCATACATATGATTTCTATTAGATCTATTTTTTGATGAAAACTCCTTTTGATCTTCTGAAAAATGGAAAATGAACCATTGCATATCTTTCATATTTTTCAGTCATACACGTTATGCTTGATATGTTCTTTTGAAAATAATGCCAAATCTGATAAAGATACTTCTATCTTTGGATATAATTCATCAAGCAATGCATATAGAACATTCAATGAAAAGATTCGAGTTGTAGAAATATCAATTCATTTTCTTCCTTATGAGATTAATGATTTACTATCAAGATACTAAAATTAAATTATTTATGCATACGGTTAATCTTTTACATATAACAATCTGAAAATATGGTAATAATTATAACCAAATTGAGTTTTTTAGAAATACATTTAATGAAGAAAAATTGTTTGCTTAGAAGATGAAATAGATCTTGATTCTTGCATGATTAGAAGTAAAGATCACCATTATTATTTGCTTGCTTTATGAGCTTCATATTCTATCAAATGAGTGTGTAGAATGGACTCCTATATGCTTACTTTATTAAAGAAGATATATGTTAAATAACCACCATATTTGAAAACACTCATTACAAATATGATAAAGCAATATATAATTTGGAACAAGCATCAAAAGCATAATATAAAAGCTTAAGTAACCTTTTTGATAGAAAGTAATAGTGATAAATCTACACATCAAAAAGAAGAATTTGTGATATCTTATTTGCTCAAAATATGCATTGATGACATCATTTTTGGTTCTACTAATAAAGAGTTATATGAAGATTTTACTTAGCTCATGTAAGGTGAGTTTGAAATACGTATGATGAATGAATTAACATCTTCTCTCAAACTCCAAATTAAGACAAACAAGAAAGGGGATCTTCATTGACCAAAGTTAGTCCACAAGAAAACTCTTATAGAAGATTGGCATGAAGAAGGTATGTCTATAACCCCATCTTGTAGAATTTGAAAAGGATGAGCAAAGTAGATCTATTGTTTTAAAGCTGTAGTGAAGCATGATAGAATAATTATTTTATCATACAGCTAGTAGACCAGATTGTATGCTCATTATGTGACCTTGTGCAAGACTTCAATCTAACTTTAATGAATTATATTTTATTGATAACAAATAAATCAGAATCAGAATCTTGATAGAAACAACTGTTAAGATAAAGTTGATTAAAACTTAGCTAACATGTCTTATTGATAATTATCTTAAGCAAATAGAATCTAAGCTAAATTGATTCTGAAAATAAAAAATTGATTTGACCTTGATAAATCTTTCCATTGCCTCACATGCTTGTCCTTGAACCAGCTTGGTTAATGAAACTATCTCTTTAGTTCAAGTGATATATGCTTGCTTATATTTAGGCAATCTCTTGAGTAAAGTGACTCAACATGCAACTATTATCATATCTTATATTGAGTCATCTAGTTAAAAAATATGTTGGATGAATGAAGAAACTAATGACTTTCTTTCAAGAAAGAAAAGGAGTTTGTTGATAATGCAGGATCCTTGAGCAAGAAAATGAGAGATCTCAACTTGAAGGATATCTCCATGTAAGATACAATAAACATTCACATGCAAACAAGAGAGAGGACCTTCTTCAGCCAAAAGTTCATACATAAGAAATCTAGTAGGTATTTGACTGAAGAATGCAGAATGAATTGGTAATTCTAGATACTTCTCTCATAAATTAATTGAGCAAAGTCAATAAATTATGGCATGATTAAGGTCTTTAATTATTAATTTTTGATATCATATATATATTGATTGACTTATGCTTTTAGAAATTGTTTCATGGTTTGCCCAAACTATAATATATCTTTGCATATGTCATAACCATGAAATACACAAGTTTATGCTTAAAATTTTGATTTAAAATAACTTGTAAGAAATTATGAATCATTGAGCACAATGAAAATGTTGTTTGCATGATATACATCTATATGATACATAAGATTATTTCTTTATTCTGCTCTTTTATGTAGATTACTTGAGAATAACAAAAAGAGAGAGAGATAAAGAAAAGAAAATGGATATTATTCAAGAAATAAAAAATCTAAGCAAAGGCAAGTACTCCAATCTTAAGGAAAAGCAAAACAAGCATAATATATTCGACACATTTGAAAGGGATAAAATCCGTAATTAATTACACTTAAATAGGGAAAGTTTGAAGTAAATATTTTAACATTTCTATATTGCTCATCATAGGGATGGTGCCAATGGGGAGGCTAGTGGTAGTACCCGGCACTATTTGACCCAACTATTCGGTATAGGGCATATTAGGGACGGCACAAGAGGGAGGCTAGTGGTAGTACCTCGTGCCCCTTCCCAACTCCACCGGATAGGGAGCAAATAGAGTATAGAGCATAAGAAAGTAAAAATGAAAGACAAAGTTAATGAAAGTATATAAGAAGAATCAAGTCATTTGTTTTAAAATCACTTGAAAACACAATTTAAGGATGAAATCAATGCAAGATTATATTTAAATAGGGAGAGTTTATTTGAAAAGAATTGATTTTGATCCTTGACATGCTTGTTCTTATTATTTTGCATGACTTAACACATAATATATTTTGCATGTGGCATGATGTTTTGAATTATGAGTTCTCAATATTTTGTAATGCCCCATGCTTGGATAAGTTGATTGAAATAGGCCTTAACTTGGAATATGTCTTAACATTGCTCACAAATCTTTGCTTCACCCTTGCCTCAAACTAACTTGTGTTCCAATGCTTGAATGTTTAAAATACTACATAAAGTTTTTTTTTAGTAATATTAAAAAGAAATTTCAGTTTTATCATTCACGATTAACTTTGAAAGTTAAATAGATTTACAAAAAGAAGAAGAGAAGGATATTTCTATTTAGGCAAAATGAATTGATCTTGATCTATCTTTCTACTTGCCTAACTTTGATACATTATGTCCTAATACTTGTTAAAATATCCTTTATTTTGTATCGAAACTCAATATTAAATACAAAGATTCTGAAAGTGCTTTAATGTTATTGAAATATGTATTTTTTTTCAATCTTAGTGATTTAAGATGAGCTACAATGTAGAAGATACATATCTCAAATTATAATTTTGAGAGCCTTCTTGGAAATTCTTATGAAAATTCAGAATCTGATTTTGTGTAAAAGCTTAAACTTAACTTAACAATGCTTATATCATTACATCTTTGTAACCTTAGTTATATGCTTCAATGATCGTGTCATTTAGGAGAATAACTCAATATGATTTCTAAATGAAAACTTTAACACAAGAAAAACAGAATTAATTTTGACGCCTTGGTTGATTGTCTCGATACGCATCCGAAACATATCTTTTCTTATCGTTAAAATGTACTAATATTGGTCTAAATGATGTGTCTTTCAATGATCTTAATTGCAAACAAATATTTTTAAATATATGATTTTATTTTGATATTAAATAGATTTATTGTGCTTCATGTATACATTGCTAAAAAAAAAACTATGATTAAGAAATTGAGTTCTATAAATATATATACTTCAATGATCATGTTTATCTCTCCTACATAATTAAAGACTTCCATCAAATTCGTGAATGATCTTTAGTCTAGAAACATTTCAGCTCACTCAAATGATTCTTAAAAGAAAGAAAATGTAAATGCTTTTGAAAGAATTTGAGCTTCAAATGAATCATTTTTGATTAATAATTCTATACATTTTCTCTAAGATTAGGAGAAAGTATAACTTGTTCTTAAAGGATTAGGAAGAGTGATTACTATAAATTTTGAATAATTCTAGATCACTCTCGATATCAAAAGAAAAGAATGATTAAAGAGGAATGCATCTTTTGAGGGGGAGCTTTAGATATTCAGTATCTTATCCTAAAGATACTTTAATTTGATGCATACCTTGAATTTTATGGATTGATTTTGATGAACCTCCTTATATTGCAAGACATGCTTTAATTACCTTGAGATGAGTTCTATAAAGGTTGTCTTATCTCAAACCTTGAATCTTATGAAAATAAGCTGAAACTTATAGAAAATATATTTTTGAGATTGACAATTTTATTGAACATTATCTTCAAATTCTAAACTCTTAAATGGAATGATCAATTGAGGGGGAGAAAGAAAATTTCAGAAGGAGAGGTCTTATGGAACTTAATCGCATAAATCTATAACTAAAGGAGAGAGGAAGAATACTAAATGAAAAGTGATCCTAATGCTCTCCAATATTTATCATCTGAAATTTAAATCTGAAAATTTTTACGATACACCTTGAGGCTTGTTATTTGGTTAGTATATCCTATGCATCAATCATGAACCAAATTACAATTCAAATAGTTGATCTTAAGAGCCTCTAACTTAATGAAAAAGGGGGAGAATAATGTGTTGAATTTTCTTGAGTATCTCATAGAAAATCTATTTTGGAATTCACTAATGAGTCCTAATTGGCTTGCTCTTTAGAACTTCAATCTTGTGCCAATTCATATCTCTATATATGAATCAAATTGTGCTTATTTTCTAAAAGAATAAAAGAAAGTTTGTAAAAGAGCTTTAAAAGAACCTTCAAAGCTTTGAACTTTATGTATTCTCTAAGATATATCAAAATTGTATGAATCCATATATTGGTATTTGTGCCCCAATGCTCTTATTATCATAAAAGAACTTTGAAGTCATTAAGAGTTAATGATCCAACTTGATGATATGTTTTTCGAGTATATAAGTTTTGATCTTATACTCTGAAAATTAATTAAATTGCTCTCATGTTAATAAAATACTTAATATATTGGGCAAAAGATCTTAAATGAACAAGCTTTCATACTTATTATTGAAGAGATGTTAGATTTCCATTCGTGCTTTCCTTGAATATCATTTGTGGTACTTCTTGAATTAACCTAAGAAAGATTCCACCTACACTTAATTAGAAAACTATCTATGGTATCAAATTAGAAAACTTCTTGAAATCACATTCGATGTGTTCTACTCTGAAATTATCTTAATTGGCTCTGATCTATGCTTCTTAATCTGATTCTAACATTATTGCCTTGAGTTATATGATTCATATTCTTGCAATAACTTAACATGCATTAACTAAAAATCAGAGCACCATAAGGAAAAGAAATATTTGAGTACCATTATCTTTGTGCTTAATGTTTCATTATTTTACAACCTTTTTGATGTTGTCAAAAAGGGGGAGAAATATCTAAGTATATGCTCATAATGCTTTATGTTTTGAATTGAATACAAATCAGCTTAAATTGAAATATGTTGATTGTGTTAAGCTGATTAAATCTAAAGCATTATCATGAAGTATGTTTTTAAATATATATGTTTTCTACTTCATGCAACTTAGCTATGCATTAGTTCTAGAACACAACATATTTTATATTGCATATACTCCAAGTTTTGTCATCATCAAAAAGGGGGAGACTGATGACCCAAAGAGTGACTTAAAGATTGATTTTGATGATCACAAAACCTTGAAGTATAAATACTAATGTTTGTGTTGCAAGAAGAAAGATATTTATTTTGCAAGGAACATAGCAAGGTGGAAGAATACAAGAAGGCCTCCAAAACTCTCAAGAAAAGGTAGAAGAAAGCTACAATTCATTGGCCCAAGTTTCAAGTTCAAAGAATTCAAGTTGAAGGAGCAAATTCAAAGAAAAATTCAAAAGAATAGTCCTCGAGTCGACTCCTGGAAGTTTAGAGTCGACTCTGGCACTCTAGAGTTTCAAGAAACAGTTCTCGAGTCGACTCCGATACTCTACGAGTCAACTCCGACTGAGAACAAACAAAAAAAATAGAGAGTTGTTTTTCAGCGCTACAGTGATCTCGAGTCGACTCCCAACTTCAGGAGTCGACTCCCAACTTCAGGAGTCGACTCCCAGCTACAGTGCCGGCAGACTACTATTCACAGATCGACTTCTGTTTCAGCCGAGTCGACTCCTACTTCAGCCGAGTCGACTCCAGCACGCTGGGAGGCATAACGGCTAGTTTTTTGTTGATTCCAACGGCTCTATTTTTGTCTCTAACGGCTAGATTTTTGTTTCCACTCCCTCTAAAGCTATAAAATCAAGAGGAGAGCTAGGAAAGAGGGTATGGAAGTGGGAGAAAACATTTAGGGAAGAGATTTGAAAGAGATTACAAGGAAAATCTCCCATAAGCACAAAAGGGCCATTCAAAGTAAAATAGAGAGAAGAAGAGCATCCAAGTGAATCCCAAAGCTTCCTCTCCATCCGTGTGCTGCCTCGGAGATCCTCTACTTCGTGCAAAATCAGAAGAGGGGCAAGTGAAGAAGAAGCCGAGTTCCTCCATCTACAAATTAGTTTGAGGGCTTCTTCTCTTTTCTTTACTTATTTACATTTGCTATATTTGCTTATTTGAGAAGCTTGTATTTGATATAAACTCTTGTTCTAGTATCTTGTAACTTGATTCAATCAAGGGATTGAATCAAGGGGTTAAGGTTTGTTGGTAAGCCAAAGGAAAAAACCAACGTTGTAAGGTTGTGGTTGGTGAGCCTTTGGGGAAAACCAACCGGGTTGATTGTGAACCCGGAAAACAATCATTGTAAGGTTGTGGTTGGTGAGCCTTTGGGGAAAACCAACCGGGTTGATTGTGAACCCGGAAAACAATCATTGTAAGGTTGTGGTTGGTGAGCCTTTGGGAAAACCAACTGGGTTGGATTGTGAGCCCGTGAAAACAATCGGTTGGTTCTAGTCGGTGAGCCTGTGAAAATCGACCGAGTTCGTTGTGATCTCGCAAAACAACAAGTTGGGTTGTGAGCTTGTAAAACAACCGACTGTAATCTAAGGGATTATAGTGAAATTCCCAAGAGGTCTTGGGGAGTGGATGTAGGTGCTGGGGTGCACCGAACCACTATACATCTTTGTGTTTGTGATGCCTTATCTCTTGTATTTCATGCCTTCCATTCATGCTTGATTGTGTAATATCTCTAGCTTTGTTTTCTATAGAGTTATAAGTGATTTGCGTAGCTTCCACTCCATTCTTACCATACACATAGATTAAAATTGATTATACAACTATAAGTTAGTTTTAGATCAATTGCACCCTAAAGCCATAGTATAATTGCTCTAGCTTAATCTTCCACTGCTTTACTTGTAATTGCCTAGAGCTTAAGTAAATAACATCTTATTATTCCGCTGCATTCTATTCAAAGTAAAAATTAGGGAACATAATTTTTAGAAAACCCAATTCACCCCCCCCTCTTGGGTTGTCACCGTGGGCAACAGGGTCTATTACCCCCTAGGCATGGGATTCATCTCTCCAAGAAGATGTGCCCCAACACATCTGAATAGATTCAACGCATGAGCAGGATCCCTTATGCTTCTGCAATAGGGAGACTCATGTATGCCATGCTATGTACACGACCTGATATAGCCCTTGCTGTGAGTGTCACTAGCAGATATCAGTCGAATCCAGACGAAGAGCACTGGACAGCTGTGAAGAACATTGTTAAGTACTTGAGAAGAACTAAAGATTTGTTCTTGGTCTTTGGAGGAGCATCAGAGTTAAAGGCAGAAGGATACACAGATTCAGACTTTATGACTGATATTGATGATAGAAAGTCTACATCTGAATATGTATTCTTGTACAATGGTTGTACGGTAAATTGGAAGAGTTCCAAACAACCAATCATTGCTGATTCTACCATGGAAGCTGAGTATATCGCCGCCTCTAAAACTGCAAAGGAAACCTTCTGGTTCAAGAAATTCGTTGCAGAGCTAGATGTAATGCCATCAGATGCCATCACACTCTACTGCGATAATAATGGTGCCATAGCTCTTGCTAAGGAGCCAAGATCTCATCAGAAGTCCAAGCACATAGAGCGGCGCTTTCACCTCATACACGACTACCTCGAGAAGAAATATATCGAGGTGCAGAGAGTAGACTCCGCGGACAATGTAGCGGACCCGCTCACTAAGCAGCTAAGTCAGCAGTGTTAGCATCCCTCATATGTCATGAAAATTTCGAAATAATTTTCAGATTGCAGCGGAAAAATATATGCGGGATCCGTTCATCGCATGAACGTGTTTTAAAACCTTTCGTTTGTAGATAGATTAGAATTAAATTATTTTAAACCATTTTAAAATTATTAAGAAGATCAGATCTTCACCTTGTGCGGGTAGATGGTCTCTGCAAATCTGATTTACGTGGTATTTGATCAAGGCTCAGTGGAAGCCGCACACGCGTCCGGCCTCTACAGGTATCCACACGAAGTACTGACTCGATCGAAGCCTTTGGATCTCACCGGGGGTGCTAGCTCCCTTGCAGAGATGGCTATGGATGGCTGAAGTTCTCTCCTTTGAATCAACCTTTGATTGGCTTGAGAGGAAGAAGAAGAAGGATGGATTTAGGAAGAAGAAAATAAGACCCGCAGTCTTTCTCTTTTTCTTCCTTTTTGGAACCAAGATGAAGAAGGAAGAGGGCGTCCCAAGCTTTTCTTTTTCTTCTCTTGATTGTGGCTCAAAGGAGGAAGATGGAGGAGGGTGCTCATGGCTGGAATGAGGAAAAAAACATCCATCTTTTTCGAAATTCCATGCTCCCTTTTAATTAGTTAAGAGATAAGGATGAGTTCCTATTTTTTAGGAACTCATCTTTATCTCTTCTTTTTGGCTAACAAGGAGGGGCGTGCGCCCCTCCTCTTTCTCCCACGCACACCCCAAGGGGAGGGACGTGGGCCCCTCCCTCAAGTTCATTTAAATCTGCTATTTAAATAAATTAAAGGGGGTTTTAATTTGGGTCCATTGTTTGAGTCCAATCCTAGTCAAAATAGGATTTTTGTGAACCCATTTTAATTTTCTCCAATTTCTAATCCAATTAGAATTTAATTGAGCCATGACCCTATTGAACTCTTCAATCCTAATCCAATTAGGAGTCATGAAATTAATTAGATTAAAATTAAAATTAATTAGGACTTAAGAAAATCCTAATTTAATCAGGACTTGTTCAATTTTCAGCCCTAAGACAATTTGGACTTTAGAAATCCTATTGCAAATAGGATTCTAATTTAATTTGAAATCCTAATCCAATTAGGACTCCATGATTCCCACTCCAAGTAGGACTCATGATCAAGTCCAATTAATTAAATTAAATTGCAATTCGATTGCAATTGTTCCTTCTTCTAGCCACTAACTCTTAGCGGGTTTTCATTTATCAATCTAATTGATTATTTGTGATTCCTAATCACATTCAACCATTGGATCGGTCAATACCTCTAATGTGTGTGACCCCATAGGTTCCATTCTGACTGGTAGTGAGATATATTATGATCTCTATCACAATATCATTGAAAACTCCTTTCAATGGGTTGAAACAATTCCAACTCAACTCACCATGGATTATCGACCATCGAGATGATCCCTGTGAGTCTCACCATCCACCAGTGATACCTAGCAGTATGTAGTGGCCACCCAGCAGAATAGAATGATGAACCTCTAGGTGCAGCAATCGTATGATACAGTCCTTCTATCGGATCCCTACAGATCGGAGGTCATGGAAAACTCGTCAAACCCCGTCGTCTGTCATATGTCTAGATTTATTTGACTTGAGTTTGATAGTGAAAAACTCTTTCTCCACTTTATATTTCTGCCCTGGCCAAGGTCTTAGAACTCAGTCTAACAAATCACATAGGATCACTCCTCTTCTATCAAGGTCGATAGATTCCATGTAAGTGCATACCCTACTCCTACAGTGAACTTACTGCAGCCAATCTACACTACAAGGACCCATATGGCTAGAGACCATGTATACGTGTAGTCAAACTACAATAACCTCACTGTGAGTAGCCGAAGCACCGCAGGTCAAAGGACCAGTCATACTACTGCAACATCAAGCAAGTCACTGACGAGTGGATAGACATCCAAGTGACTTCTTGTCTTGGTCACGCTCAGTACCCTTGTTCTCTAACAAGCACCTGCACTATCACTTCAGTGTCCCTACACTGTGGACTCGAGTCTCGTCCATCCAGAAGAAAAGTGATCTGTGCACTGATCGGATCGATCACCGTCCTCGTGATGATCCATTGATCAGGAGCATTTAGAAATTAATTACCAATGATACATGGCTCAAATTCTCAACTCTTGAGAATATGTATCATCATCTTATTAATTTCTTGGACGATTCATAGACACATAAACAATATGAATGAAAAGATGCCCATTTAATATTCAATAATAATAAAGTCAAGTACAAATTTATGTCCCAGAATAAATAATGTGTCTGCCAGATTGGCTTCTAGGGCATACATCTAACAATCTCCCACTTGCACTAAAGCCAATCAGCCATATATCTAAGTCCCATCTTCTCAAGGTGGGCTTCAGTCTTCTGCTGACTTAGCTGTTTAGTAAGCGGGTCTGCCACGTTGTTCGCCGAGTCTACTCTCTGTACCTCGACATATTTCTTCTCGAGATAGTCGCGTATGAGGTGGAAACGCCGCTCTATGTGCTTGGACTTCTGATGAGACCTTGGCTCCTTAGCGAGAGCTATGGCGCCATTATTATCGCAGTAGAGTGTGATGGCATCTGATGGCATTACATCTAGCTCTGCAATGAATTTTTTGTACCAGAAGGCTTCCTTTGCAGCTTCAGAGGCGGCGATATACTCAGCTTCTATGGTAGAATCAGCAATGATCGGTTGTTTGGAACTCTTCCAATTTACCGTACCACCATTGCACAAGAACACATATCCAGATGTAGACTTTCTATCATCAATATCAGTCATAAAGTCTGAATCTGTGTATCCTTCTACCTTTAACTCCGATGCTCCTCCAAAGACCAAGAACAAATCTTTAGTTCTTCTTAAGTACTTAAGAATGTTCTTCATAGCTGTCCAGTGCTCTTCACCTGGATTCGACTGATATCTGCTAGTGACACTCACAGCAAGGGCTATATCAAATCGTGTACACAGCATGGCATACATGAGGCTTCCTATTGCAGAAGCATAAGGAATCCTGCTCATGCGTTGAATCTCTTCAGATGTGTTGGGGCACATCTTTTTGGAGAGATGAATCCCATGCCTAAGGGGTAATAGACCCCTCTTGGAGTTTTCTATACTGAACCTCTTCAGTACCTCCTCTATGTACATCTTTTGTGATAGGCCAAGCATCCTTTTAGATCTATCCCTATAGACCTTTATCCCTAAAATGTAGGATGCTTCCCTAAGGTCTTTCATGGAGAACTCTTTTGATAACCAGACCTTGACCGAGGTTAGCATAGGAATATCATTTCCTATCAGGAGGATGTCATCCACGTACAGTACGAGGAACACGACAGCACTCCCACTCACCTTCTTGTAAACACACGATTCCTCTTCGTTCTTGATGAACTCAAACGATTTGATCACATCATTAAAACGAGTGTTCCAACTCTGAGATGCTTGCTTTAGTCCATAGATGGACCTTTGCAGCTTGCAGACCTTGTGATCACCATCACTGGAAGTGAAACCCAAAAGCTGCTCCATATAGATATCTTCATCAAGATATCCATTCAGGAAAGCAGTTTTCACATCCATCTGCCATATTTCATAATCATGAAATGCTGCAATGGCAAGCAATGTTCGAATGGATTTCAGCATGGCTACAGGTGAAAAGGTCTCCTGATAGTCAATGCCTTCGCGCTGACAATACTCTTTTGCTACTAGCCTTGCCTTATAGGTCTCTACCTTTCCATCCGAACCTATTTTCCTTTTATAGATCCATTTACATCCAATAGGTACTATACCTTCTGGTGGATCTACTAAGGTCCAGACTTGGTTGGAATACATGGACTCTATCTCTGACTTCATGGCTTCCAGCCATTTCTTGGAATCGATATCAGATATCGCCTCGTCGTAGGTATTGGGATCCTGTACATGTTCCCTATCTTCCATGAGGAACATTTCCTCGGTGTCCTCTACTAGTATACCTAAGTATCTATCGGGAGGATGGGAGACCCTACTAGATCTACGAGGTGGAAGAGGTACTACGTGTATTGGCTCTGTATGAATAGGTTCTATAGGATCCATGATTCGTTGCTTTTCAGAGACTCTCTCTTCAAGCTCAATTTTTCTCCCACTGCCTCTATCAAGGATAAACTGTTTTTCCAGAAAGACGGCATGTCGACTCACAAACACATTGTGATCCTCTAAGATGTAAAAATTGTATCCTAATGACTCTTTAGGATATCTAATGAAACGAGCACTTATGGTCCTAGGCTCTAACTTGTCCGCCTGTAGTCGCTTGACGTGGGCCGGACATCCCCAAATCTTGAGATGACCAAGACTCGGCTTCTTACCATGCCATATCTCATACAGTGTGGTAGGAACGGATTTAGAGGAAACTCTATTCAATAAATAAATTGCGGATAATAAGACATCTCCCCAAAGAAACATAGGTAGATCAGTGAAGCTCATCATGGATCGTGTTGCCCAGTAGATACAACCCAAGAGGGGGGGTGAATTGGGTCTTTTAAAACTTTTATGCTACTTCTAAAACTTTATGATTAACTATGCTAAGTTGTATAGATGCACAGTGAAAGTTAAACTTAGCAAGGGTTTGATGTATAGACTTCGACTTGATTAAATATGCTTGCAACTAAAGGATGTGCGGATAAGAATTAAGCAAGCAATTTATCTAAGTAAGTAAGTGTGTTAGTTAGACAATAACTAGAGGCATTACAAACACAAAGGACATATAGTGGTTCGGTGCACCCCAGCACCTACATCCACTCCCCAAGACCTCTTGGAAATTTCACTATAATCCTACGATTACAGCCGGTTGTTTTACAAGCTCACAACCCAACTTGTTGTTTTACGAGCGCACAACGAACTCGGTCGGTTTTCCCAGGCTCACCGACTAGAACCAACCCCGATTGTTTTTCCGGGCTCACAATCAAACCCTTATACGTTGGTTCACCCTCGGCTCACCAACAAACCTAAACCTCGTTGGTTTTCCCTTTGGCTCACCAACAAACCTTAATCCCGTTGGTTTTTCCTTTGGCTCACCAACAAACCTTACACCGTTGGTTTTCCCTTTGGCTCACCAACAAACCTTTAACTCCTTGATTCAATCCCTTGATTGAATCAAGTTACAAGATATTAAAACAAAGAATAAAAACAAATCAAAGCTTCTTAAACAAGCAGATATGACAATATAAACAAATAGAGTAAAGAGAAGCCCTCAAACGAGTTTTGAAGATGGAGGAGCTCGGCTTCTTCTTTACTTGATCCTCCTCTGATTTGGCATGAAGTAGAGGATCCCCGAGGCAGCACACGGATGGAGAGGAAGCTTTCGGATTCACTTGGATGCTCTTCTTCTCTCTATTTCGTTTTGGATGGCCCTTTTGTGCTTATGGGAGATTTCCTTTGTAATCTCTTTGAGATCTCTTTCCTAGATGATCTCTCCCACTTCCATAAGTTCTCTCCTAGCTCTCTTCTTGTTTTTATAGCTTTAGATGGCGTGGAAACAAGAATATAGCCGTTAGAGACAAAAATAGAGCCGTTGGACACAGTCTGCACTTCCTGACAATATTACCGTTGGGATTGGAGTCGACTCGCACGATCAGGAGTCGACTCGCCTGTTGCAGGAGTCGGCTCGTGCTTTACTGGAGACGACTCGGCCACTGTTCCAAATTTGAATTAAAGTGCATGCCTTGACTGGGAGTCGACTCGTCTTAACCTGGAGTTGACTCGCCAACTTCTGGAGCTGACTTGGCAATTTCGGAGTCGGCTCATCCACTGAAGTCCGTGGATCCAATTTTGAATTTGATCCACTCGAGTCGACTCGACTGTCCTGGGAGTCGACTCGAATCTCAGAGCCCGAACTCCCGATCCTCTGTCTTTTGGCTCATCCAGTCTTGGAGTCGACTCAAACTTCCTCGGAGTCGACTCGGCTCTCAGTTTCTGAAAGTTGGTCTTCTCCCTTTTGACGTGAAGCTATCGTGGAGTCGACTCGAGCTGTCTGGGAGTCGACTCGAATCTCAGAGGCAGTAACTTGATCTTCTGTCTGTTGATGGTCGCGCAGTCTCGGAGTCGACTCGTGTATTGCGGGAGTCGACTCGAATCTCAGAGTCCATGAAATGCTCTCTGACTTTTTCTTTATGTACCGCTGAGAGTCGACTCTTGCTTTCTTTGGAGTCGACCTGCCAACCATCGGAGTCGACTCGCGTTCCACTGGAGTCGACTCGAATTTCAGACCCGAAAACTGCTCTCTGACTTTTCTGCCTGTGACTCCTAGGAGTCGACTCATACTTCCCCGGAGTCGACTCGGTAAACATTGGAGTCGACTCGAATTCCTCAGGAGTCGACTCGAAGACTATTCTTTCGAATTTTTCCTTTGATTTTACTCCTCCAATTTGAACCTTTTGAACTTTAAACTTGGGCCAATGAATTGTAGCTTTCTTCTAACTTTTCTTGAGAGCTTTTGGAGGCCTTCTTGTGTTCTTCCAACTTGCTATGTTCCTTGCAAAATAAATATCTTTCTCCTTGCAACATAAACATTAGTATCTATACTTCAAGGTTTTGTGATCATCAAAATCAATCTATGAATCAATCTTTGGGTCATCAATCTCCCCCTTTTTGATGATGACAAAACTTGGAGTATATGCAATATAAAAGATATTGATTTCTAGAAGTAATACATAGCTAAGTTGCATGAAGTAGAAAATATATATATTTAAAAAACATACTTCATGATAATGCTTTAGATTTAATCAGCTTAACACAATCAACATATTTAAATTTTAAGCTGATTTGTATTCAATTCAAAGTAATAAAGCATTATGAGTATATATAGCATATACTTAGATATTTCTCCCCCTTTTTGACAACATCAAAAAGATAGTGAAATATTAAGCACAAAGATCAGAGCAGAACACATCGAGTGTGAATTCAAGAGATTTTCTAATTTGATACCACAGATAGTTTTCTAATCAAGTGTAGGTGGAATCTTCCTTAGGTTAATTCAAGACATGAGTGGAAATCTAACCTCTTCAATAAGTATGAAAGCTTGTTCATTTAAGACCTTTTGCCCAATCTATTAAGTATTTTGAGAGCAATTTAATTAAGTTTCAGAGTAAAAGATCAAAACTTATATGTGTGAAAGACATATCATCATGTTGGATCATTAATTCTTCTATGACTTCAAAGTTCTTCTATGATAATAAGAGCATTGGAGCACAAATACCAAAATATGAAATCATGCAATTTTTTGATACATCTTAGAGCTCTTTTAAAGACTTTCTTTTATTTCTTTAGAAAGTAAGCACAATTTGATACATAAAAATATGAATTGGCACACAATTTAAGTTCTAAAGATCAAGTCAATTGGACTCATTAGTGAATATCAAAATAGGTTTTCTAAAAGATGCTCAAAAAAATTTTATACGTTATTCTCCCCCTTTTTCATTAAGTTAGAGGCTCTTTAAGCTCAACTTGCAATTTGGTTCATGATTTATGCATAAGATATACTAACCAAATAACACGCCTCAAGGTGTATCATAAAGATTTTCAGATTAAATTTCAGATGATACATATTGGAGAGTATTAGGATCATTTTTCATTTTGTATTCTTCCTCTCTCCTTTAGTATAGATATACGCGATTAAGTTCCGTGAGACCTCTCCTTCTGAAATTTTCTTTCTCCCCCTCTATTGATCATTCCATTTAAGAGTTTAGAATTTGAAGATAATGTTCAATAAAATTGTCAATCTCAAAAATATATTTTCTATAAGTTTCAGCTCATTTTCATAAGACTCAAGGTTTGAGATAAGACAGCCTTTATAGAACTCATCTCAAGGTATAAACTCATTATATAATTAAAGCAAGTCGTGCAATATAAGGAGGTTCATTAAAAACAATCCATAAAAAAGATACTGAATATCTGAAGCTCCCCCTCAAAAGATGCATTCTTCTTTAATCATTCTTTTCTATTGTTGAATTTCAGATTTTAATGATAAACGTGAATAAGACTGAAATTCTATGATATCGAGAATGTAGAGTAATCTAGTATTATTCAAAATTTATAGTAATCACTCTTCCTAATCCTTTAAGAACAAGTTATGCTTTCTCCTAATCTTAGAGAAAATGTATAGAATTATTAATCAAAAATGATTCATTTGAAGCTTAGTTTCTTTCAACCGCATTTACATTTTCTTTCTTTTAGAATCATTTGAGTGAGCTGAAATATTTCTAGTTTTAAGATCATTCACTCTATTGATGGAAGTTTTTAATAATGTAGGGGAGAAAAACATATAGATGATCATTGTGCAATGTATACATGAAACACAATAAATCCTTTTAATATCAAAATAAAATTATATATTTAGAAATTTTTGTTTGCAATCAAGATCATCGAAAGACACATCATTTGAACCAATATTAGTATACTTTGAAGATAAGAAATGATATGTTTCGGATGCGTATCGGAGCAATCACCAAAGGCATCAAAATTAATTCTGTTTTTCTTTCAAAATCATACTTTGAGATATATATCTTCCACATTATAGCTCATCTTAAATGATTACAATTGAAAATGCATATTTCAAACATATAAGAGTATATACAGAATCTTTGTATTTAATGTTGAGTTTTGGTACGAATTAGAACATTATATACCAAATTTAAGCAAGTTGAAGGATCAATAGAGATATCCTTCTCTTCTCCTTTTTACAGATTTATTTAACTTTCAGATTTTAACGATGATTGTGAATGACAAATCTGAAATTTCTTTTCAATAAGACCAAACAAAAGATGTTATGTAGCATTTCAAACATTCAATCAAATTATTCAATCATGGAACATTACAACACATTGAGAACCCATAGTTTAAAGCATTATGCCACATGCAAAATACATTGTGTGTTAAGTCATGCATGAAAATATTAAGAACAAGCATGTCAATGATCAAAATCAATTCTTTTCAAAGAAACTCCCCCTATTTAAATATAATTTTGCACTGATTTCATCCTTAAAGTGTGTTTCCATGTGACTAAAAATTTGAATTGATTCTTTCTTGTATACTTTCATTTACTTTGTCTTTCATTTTTACTTTCTTATGCTCTATACTCTATTTACTCCCTATCCGGTGGAGTTGGAAAGGGGCACGAGGTACTACCACTAGCCTCCCTCTTGTGCCGTCCCTAATATGCCCTACACCGAATAGTTGGGTCAAATAGTGCCGGGTACTACCACTAGCCTCCCCATTGGCACCATCCCTATGATGAGCAATATAGAAAGGTTAAAATGTTCACTTCTAACTTTTCCTGTTTGAGTGTAATTAGTTACAGATTTTATCTCTTCCAAACGTCTTACAAATGTTCCGAGTATACTATGTTTGTTTTGCTTTTCCTTAAGATTGGAGTATTTGCCTTTACTCAGATTTTTCATCTCTTGAACAATGTCCATTTTCTTTTCTTTATCTCTCTCTCTTTTTGTTATTCTCAAGTAATTTTCATGAGAGAGCAGAATAGAAAATTAATCTTACGTATCATATATATGTATATCATGCAAACAACATTTTCATTATGCTCAAGGATTCATAATTTCTCACAAGTTATTTTAAATCAAAATTTTAATCATATACTTGTGTATTTCATGGTTATGATACAGCCATAGAAATATTTTAGATTGAGCAAACCATGAAACAATTTCTAAAAGTATAAGTCAGTCAATAC
The DNA here is from genome assembly GCF_009389715.1 of Phoenix dactylifera. Taxonomy (NCBI): domain Eukaryota; kingdom Viridiplantae; phylum Streptophyta; class Magnoliopsida; order Arecales; family Arecaceae; genus Phoenix; species Phoenix dactylifera. Next base: position 68,772 of record NW_024068513.1, on the reverse strand, counting down.
ACATATAGACATGATATCAAAAATTAATAATTAAAGAATTTAATCATGCCATAATAGGATTTAAGTTATTGACTTTGCTCAATTAATTTGTGAGAAAGGTATCTAAAATTACCTATTCATTATATGTTCTTCAAGCCAAACTAGATTTCTTATGTGTGAACTTTTGGCTGAAGAAGATCCTCTCTCTTGTTTGCATGTGAATGTTTAGTGTATCTTACATGAAGATATCCTTCAAGTTGAAATTTCTCATTTTTCTTTCTTGAAGGAAGGTCATTAGTTTCTTTAAGATACAAAGCATTCATCCAACATATATATATATTTTTAATTAGATGACTCAATATGAGATATGACAATAGTTGCATGTTGAGTCACTTTACTCAAGAAATTTCCTAAATATAAGCAAGCACATATCACTTGAACTAAAGAGATAGATTCATTAACCAAGATAGTTCAAGGACAAGCATGTGAGGCAATAGACAGATTTATCAAGGTCAAATCAATTTAGTTTAGATTCTATTTGCTTAAGATAATTATCAATAAGATGTGTTAACTAAGTTTTAATCAACTTATCTTAAACGTTTGTTTGTATCAAAATTCAGATTATGACGTATTTGTTATCAATAAAATATGATTAATTAAAGTTAGATTGAAGTCTTGCACAAGGTCACATAATGAGCATACAATCTGGTCTACTAGCTGTATGATAAAATAATTATTCTATCATGCTTCAATACAGCTTTAAACAATAGATCTACTTTGCTCATCCTTTACAATTTCTACAAGATGGGGTCATAGATATACCTTCTTCACGCCAATCTTCTATAGGAGTTTTCTTGTGGACTAACGTTGGTTAATGAAGATCCCCTTTCCTGTTTGTCTTAATATGGAGTTTGAGAGAAGATGTTAATTCATTCATCATACGTATTTCAAACTCTCCTTGCATGAGCTAAGTAAAGTCTTCATATAACTCTTTATTAGTAGAACCAAAAATGATGTCATCAATGTAAACTATGAGCAAGTAAGATATCACAAATTCTTCTTTTTGATGCAAAGATTTATCACTATTACTTTCTATTAAAAAGGTTGCTTAAGCTTTTGTATCATGCTGTTGATGCTTGTTCCACATTATATATTGCTTTAACATATTTGTAATGAGTGTTTTCAAATATGGTGGTTATTTTTCATAGATCTCCTTTTTAATGAAGTAACCACATAGGAGTGAATTCTACACATTCATTTGACAAAATATAAAGCTCATGAAGCAAGCACATGATAATGATGATCTTTACTTCTAATCATGCAAGAATCTTTATCAAGATCTATTTCTTCTTTTCTTGATTTAGTCTTTTAGTAGTCATCAATTTTTCTTCATTAAGTGCATATCTGAAAAATCCAATTTTGATTCTAATTATTAACAAGTTTTCAGATTGTTATATGTAAAAGATTAACGGTATACATATATAATTTAATTTTAGTATCTTCATAATAAATCATTAGTCTCATAAAGAATAAAATGAAATGATACTTCTACAACTAGAATTTTTCATGAATGTTCTATATGCATTGCTTGATGAATGGTATCCAAGGATAGAAATATCTTTATTAGATTTGGCATTACTTTTCAAGAGAACATATCAAGCATAACATGTACGACTGAAAAATATAAGAGATACGCTTTTTTTATTTTTCAGAAGATCAAAAGAAGTTTTCATCAAAAATAGAAATCATATGTATGACAAGCAGTGATGATAGTCTTTTAAAAATTATTTAAGTAGATGACTATCATACATAATTGTCTTTTTCATTTCTTCAAGAATTCTATTAATCTTATTTTGCTTATGGTGTCCTTGGTGCTGAAATCATTGGATTTAATATTATTTTCTGTATAACCTTTATCAGGATTTTGGTTTTCAACACTGTGCCATGATACTCTTTATCTTCACAGTTTGGAAACCTTTATCATTTGAACCACTTTTACAAGATTTAGTAAATACAGAAAAATACTTCAGTTTTATTTTTCAAGAATAAATCCAATGTAAGCTTTTGAAAAAACTTGGAGATGGAAACAACATCTTTAGATTTAGAAATGATTTTTGTTTGTTTCCTTAGTTAGCATGCATAGCAAAACTTTGACCTTTAAGTAGATAATCTAAGTAAGCCTATGGCAAGGTCTTTTGAGATTAAGTACATACTAGCATGAGTTGATTTTATATGCCAAGGATGGTTTCTTTAATCTTGGTATTCATAGTGCATATATTCAAAAGCATACCAAGTACACATTATCATATTGATGATCAATAAAAATAATGCCATGGATAAAAATTCTTAATCAAGCATATAGAGGGTTCATAGAGTTATTTTTAATGAATTAATTAATTATTTAGCAACTTATCCAATAGTGAGTGGAGCATACAAAAAAAAATGAAGTGATTTGAATATATTTTCTTTTCATACCCAAAAAGACAAATATCACTTATATCACAAAAATGATTAATACTTTCAAGTTATGTTTTAATCAACTAATAAAGTAATTTCAATACGAGAAGATGTAAGAATTACTTATTTCATCCTTTCTTTCATTTAAATCATTCTTTTTAATTACATTTTAAATTCAATTCTTTAACACATGTCTAGAGCACCCATTGTTTAGATAACATCTTTCATTAGAACCTTGGATAGCTAGACATGCTTGCTGAAAGAATAATCATATTTTCAACTTAGGAACCCAAGCTCTTTTGGGTCCTTGTAGGTTAGCTATAATTGTTCCTTTTGGAACCCATATTCTCTTAATAGCTATTTTGTCCATGAATTTACAGATTTTAGGATTACAAGGGATGTATTTCTGTATACTCTTGTTGAATTTAACAAACTTAGATCGAACCATGTAGTAGGAAAACTTTTAATTTTCTGTTTCTCCCTTTTTGGTTCATCAAATTTGTAATGTATAGATTTAGGAACAACAGAAGAGATTTTACTTAGCTTTTGTTTATAAGAATCTGTTTTAGAGTAATTAAAAACTGTTTTAACAAACATATTCTTAAAAGGTTTTTGGGTGTACCAAGGTTGATATCCTAATGTAACTTTATCAAATTCAGCTCCTTGATTATTTATCATTAGGTTCAATTTTTCAGAGCTGAGGGTAAATCTTTCAACAACAGATTTTAATCTGTCAACTTCTTTAGTTAATCTTCTGTTATCTTCTGAAAGTAACTCATTGTTTTTCTTAAGTTTATCATGACTTTCAGTGAGAAGTTGATCTCTTTGATTTAGTTCTTGATTTTCTTTAATTAAGATTTCAGTTTTACTGGTTAGTTTCAGTTTTTCATCTATTAGAATTTGATTTTCAATCTTCAAGTTTTTGTTCTTACAAATAAGTTTCTTATACTCTAAATACAAATCAGAAAAGGCATCATGGAGTTCATCAAATGTAAAATTGCTTTCAGTTTCAGCATGTACCTCTTGTGCCACCAAGCATGGATTTTCAATATGATACTGCTCTCCTTCTACACATGATGTTTCAGATTTGTTAGTGCATTCATATTTGTCTTCAAGCATATTCCATATTTCTTTAGCAGTCATGCAAGAAGATATGCAATTAAACTCATTCCTATCTAATGCACAATATAAAAGGTTCATGGCATCAGCATTCAATTGTGCTAAATCATTTTCATTAAAAGTTTGAGAGAGTGTGTGAAGATTATTTATTATGATTTTCCATAAATAATAGTTTTGTGATTGAATAAAGATGCGCATGCGTATTTTCCAATGTGTATAGTTTATGCCATTAAATAGTGGTGGTGTATCAATTGATTGTCCTTCTCCTAGAAAACTATCTATTTGAGTTGTCATGATCTTTGGCTCTAGTCGGTTAAGACTACAAATAATATTTGAGCACCTGCTCTGATACCACTTGTTGCCCAGTAGATACAACCCAAGAGGGGGGGTGAATTGGGTCTTTTAAAACTTTTATGCTACTTCTAAAACTTTATGATTAACTATGCTAAGTTGTATAGATGCACAGTGAAAGTTAAACTTAGCAAGGGTTTGATGTATAGACTTCGACTTGATTAAATATGCTTGCAACTAAAGGATGTGCGGATAAGAATTAAGCAAGCAATTTATCTAAGTAAGTAAGTGTGTTAGTTAGACAATAACTAGAGGCATTACAAACACAAAGGACATATAGTGGTTCGGTGCACCCCAGCACCTACATCCACTCCCCAAGACCTCTTGGGAATTTCACTATAATCCTACGATTACAGCCGGTTGTTTTACAAGCTCACAACCCAACTTGTTGTTTTACGAGCGCACAACGAACTCGGTCGGTTTTCCCAGGCTCACCGACTAGAACCAACACCGATTGTTTTCCCGGGCTCACAATCAAACCCTTACACGTTGGTTTTACCCTCGCCTCACCAACAAACCTAAACCTCATTGGTTTTCCCTTTGGCTCACCAACAAACCTTAATCCCGTTGGTTTTCCCTTTGGCTCACCAACAAACCTTACACCGTTGGTTTTCCCTTTGGCTCACCAACAAACCTTTAACCCCTTGATTCAATCCCTTGATTGAATCAAGTTACAAGATATTAAAACAAAGAATAAAAACAAATCAAAGCTTCTTAAACAAGCAGATATGACAATATAAACAAATAGAGTAAAGAGAAGCCCTCAAACGAGTTTTGAAGATGGAGGAGCTCGGCTTCTTCTTTACTTGATCCTCCTCTGATTTGGCATGAAGTAGAGGATCCCCGAGGCAGCACACGGATGGAGAGGAAGCTTTCGGATTCACTTGGATGCTCTTCTTCTCTCTATTTCGTTTTGGATGGCCCTTTTGTGCTTATGGGAGATTTCCTTTGTAATCTCTTTGAGATCTCTTTCCTAGATGATCTCTTCCACTTTCATAAGTTCTCTCCTAGCTCTCTTCTTGTTTTTATAGCTTTAGATGGCGTGGAAACAAGAATATAGCCGTTAGAGACAAAAATAGAGCCGTTGGACACAGTCTGCACTTCCTGACAATATTACCGTTGGGATTGGAGTCGACTCGCGCGATCAGGAGTCGACTCGCCTGTTGCAGGAGTCGGCTCGTGCTTTACTGGAGACGACTCGGCCACTGTTCCAAATTTGAATTAAAGTGCATGCCTTGACTGGGAGTCGACTCGTCTTAACCTGGAGTCGACTCGCCAACTTCTGGAGCTGACTTGGCAATTTCGGAATCGGCTCATCCACTGAAGTCCGTGGATCCAATTTTGAATTTGATCCACTCGAGTCGACTCGACTGTCCTGGGAGTCGACTCGAATCTCAGAGCCCGAACTCCCGATCCTCTGTCTTTTGGCTCATCCAGTCTTGGAGTCGACTCGAACTTCCTCGGAGTCGACTCGGCTCTCAGTTTCTGAAAGTTGGTTTTCTCCCTTTTGACGTGAAGCTATCGTGGAGTCGACTCGAGCTGTCTGGGAGTCGACTCGAATCTCAGAGGCAGTAACTTGATCTTCTGTCTGTTGATGGTCGCGCAGTCTCGGAGTCGACTCGTGTATTGCGGGAGTCGACTCGAATCTCAGAGTCCATGAAATGCTCTCTGACTTTTTCTTTATGTACCGCTGAGAGTCGACTCTTGCTTTCTTTGGAGTCGACCTGCCAACCATCGGAGTCGACTCGCGTTCCACTGGAGTCGACTCGAATTTCAGACCCGAAAACTGCTCTCTGACTTTTCTGCCTGTGACTCCTAGGAGTCGACTCATACTTCCCCGGAGTCGACTCGGTAAACATTGGAGTCGACTCGAATTCCTCAGGAGTCGACTCGAAGACTATTCTTTCGAATTTTTCCTTTGATTTTACTCCTCCAATTTGAACCTTTTGAACTTTAAACTTGGGCCAATGAATTGTAGCTTTCTTCTAACTTTCTTAAGAGCTTTTGGAGGCCTTCTTGTGTTCTTCCAACTTGCTATGTTCCTTGCAAAATAAATATCTTTCTCCTTGCAACATAAACATTAGTATCTATACTTCAAGATTTTGTGATCATCAAAATCAATCTATGAATCAATCTTTGGGTCATCAGATCGGACCATATCCAATAGAGTCCGATTCCTCCTTTCTGACACCCCGTTGAGTTGAGGTGTACCCGGAGGTGTCCATTGTGAGACTATGCCATTTTCCTTGAGATAATCCCGGAATTCCCCACTAAGGTATTCTCCTCCTCGATCTGATCGAAGAACCTTAAGGATTTTTCCAGTCTGTTTTTCTACTTCATTTCTGAACTCTTTGAACTTTTCAAAAGACTCAGATTTGTATCTCATAAGATACACATACCCATATCGTGAATAGTCATCGGTAAAGGTAATGAAGTATGAATAACGACCCCTGGCTAGCACATCGAATGGGCCACACACATCAGTGTGTACCAGGGTAAGTATTTCAGTGGTCCTCTCCCCATAACCTACAAAGGGTAATCTAGCCATTTTTCCTTGAAGACAGGACTCACAAACTGGATATGACTCGGAAGTCAATGGGCCAAGAAGCCCATCTTTCTCCATTTTGTTCATTCTGTCCTCTCCAATATGGCCAAGCCTGAGGTGCCACAAATACTTCTGGTTTATCTCATCTCTGGATCTTTTAGATCCTATGGCACTCACTACTTGCTCAGACACATTCACAGACACATCAATATGCAAGTGATAGAGACTATCAATCATGAAACCACGTGCAACTAATTTATTTCTGAAATAAATAGAACAGCAGTCTTTGTCAAAGGTCAAAACATGACCATCCTGTGCTAAACACGAAACAGAAATCAAATTCCTGCTAGCAGCAGGGACATAATAACAGTCTCTAAGCAATAAACTAAATCCAGACGGTAATCGCAGAGGGTAGGTGCCCACAGCTACAGCAGCAACTCTTGCCCCGTTGCCAACCCGAAGGGTCACTGCACCTTCCGCCAGCCTCCTACTTTCCTTTAGACCCTGCATAGTAGTGCACAAATGAGCACTAGAACCAGAATCTATAACCCAACTAGAAGTAGAAGAAACTGTAAGGTTAGTTTCAATCACGAGCAAGTCTAGCATACCTTCAGAAGGTGTGTCCTTTTTGTTCTTCAGGCTCTCGAGGTATGAAGGGCAGTTCCTTTTCAGTGGCCGTCGACGTTGCAGTGGAAACATTTTCCCTTGTCATTAGCCCTTTTCTTGTGAACTTCCTTCTTAGGCTTCTTGTCTTCCTTTGCTTCTTAGCAGGCTTATTTTTCTTCCAAGTAGACTTTCTCTTGGAACCAGAAGTCAGCTCAGCAGCCAGAACAGAGCCCCTTGAACCTTTCAAGGCCCCTTCAGTAGTTACCAACATATTCAACAATTCGGTCTTAGTGCATTCAATTTTATTCATATGGTAGTTTACTATAAACTGGCCAAATGAATCAGGAAGGGATTGCAGGATCAGATCTATCTGCAGTTCCTTATGCATGGACATACCGAGCTTCTCAAGTTCCTCGAGGTCCTTGATCATAGTCAAACAGTGATCGTGGACAGACTGCCCCTCACGCATCTTTGCCTTGAAGAGCCTCTTGGACACTTCAAAGTGTGCAATGCGGCTCTGGTCACCATACAACTCTTGCAGATGAGCCAGTATTTCCCTAGCAGTCTTTATGTTCTCATGCTGGCATTGAAGTTCGTTAGTCATGGATGCCATGATGTAGCACTTGACCCTAATGTCATCATCAGTCCACTTCTGATGCGTCTCACGCTGATCATCAGTAGGACGTGCTGGTAGCCTAGGGATATCATTCTCGAGCACATACCCTATTTTCTCACAATTCAGAACAATTTTCAGGTTCCTAAGCCAGTCTTTATAGTTGGTTCCGGTCAGTCTGTTGGTCTCAAGGATTCGGGTCAAAGGGTTTGAAGCTGACATTGTGATCTGTAGAGAGTAAAGATTCTAGTTAGACTTTGTACTTGAACTTAATTTGTTCTAGGGACTTTTAAAACAAATATGCTCCCACTATTTTCTCAAATCCCTCATACTCCCCTGATGGAGAAACGAAAACCCTACGCGACTAGGATTTTTAGTGGGTACTGCGGTCTCACCGATTTACATGCCGCCTCACCTAACAGTTATTGGTGACATATAAATGGATGAGTGTACAACTCTTGTACAATGCTTCTCAAGCAAATTGCAGTGGTACTTGGTCTCTAAGTCATGAAGACCTCACCTAACAGTTATTGGCCCCATTACTTAGTTAAGTCAGACCCACCATATAACCGCAGAAATAAAGTCGTCATTGGGTCCTCACCTAACAGTTATTGGTGCCCAACCCCACCTTTACCCCACAACATCTCATGTCTAATAGAGAGGTCCAGTCCCCCGATGCAACTTGCCCACTGTGTCCAGCCGAGACAAATCAACGCCGGAAAGACCTTAGCAGCTCTACTACGGTGGAAGACCTATGGACTTAATATTGCATAATCAAGTCTTAGTGTTTGCAACTTGAGTTCTTCATAAGAGGTAATCGAACAATTGGCCAGGTAAGCAGGTGGGAGGCTCCCCTTACTCAGAGAGTAAGGTCCTAATTAAGTAACCACCTTATAGGCTTGCCTAGACACCAATTAGATCAATTAATCTAATATGACTAACTCATGTTGGTTCACCCTCGACTGATTAGGGAGGTTTCGATTTAGGTCTCACTCGATCGCGTATTCACATCTCATGCAAATATAAGTCTACCCGCAAAATCATAAGCATTAAACATCCAGGCATTTATCAAAAATAAAATTAAATGGTGATGATCATGGATCCAAGATGGGGTCATTTTACAAGCACATGCACGTCAATTGGTTTGATCGTCTTCAACTCTTGACTCGATCTTGATCCTCTAGGTCCAATAGTGATCAACTCCTTGATCCATCTTCAATCAACCCTTGATCTTGATCCGCGCATGTTGAGCTTGTTGATGTACATATCGATCAACCATCGACGTGCAACACACATCACAGTTTACATCCCAGATTGCTTTAAAAATTAAATAAAAATAAAAATAAAATTACAACCCTTTTCATTGAGACACGCAGGTCTCTAATACATGAATTTAAGATGCACGCAGGCATCTGAAAATTAAAATTACATGCATCACAGAACATCACAGAACATCGCAGAACATTTCAGCACATTCAAAGGGTCCATCCATGATCATCACCATACGCATCACATGCATAAAAAATTATTTTCAGATCTGTAATTTAACTGATTATATCATCTCATGACTTGCTGATCATGCATGATTTGATTCTAAACATTTGTAATCACATTATTAATGCATTAGAATCATTAATCTAAGCATCCATTAATTAGTATGCAGAAAAAACAGCAAGCTGAAAATTCTGCATACTTAATTTTCAGCAAGCATAATCCCTTAAATTTCAGATCTAAAATGCCTTGAAAAATTTAATTCTAATCTTAATCTACATAACCATGGCTCTGATACCACTGTTAGCATCCCTCATATGCCATGAAAATTTCGAAATAATTTTCAGATTGCAGCGGAAAAACATATGCGGGATCCGTTCATCGCATGAACGTGTTTTAAAACCTTTCGTTTGTAGATAGATTAGAATTAAATTATTTTAAACCATTTTAAAATCATTAAGAAGATTAGATCTTCACCTTGTGCGGGTAGATGGTCTCCGCAAATCTGATTTACGTGGTATTTGATCAAGGCTCAGTGGAAGCCGCACACGCGTCCGGCCTCTACAGGTATCCACACGAAGTACTGACTCGATCGAAGCCTTTGGATCTCACCGGGGTGCTAGCTCCCTTGCAGAGATGGCTATGGATGGCTGAAGTTCTCTCCTTTGAGTCAACCTTTGATTGGCTTGAGAGGAAGAAGAAGAAGGATGGATTTAGGAAGAAGAAAATAAGACCCGCAGTCTTTCTCTTTTTCTTCCTTTTTGGAACCAAGATGAAGAAGGAAGAGGGCGTCCCAAGCTTTTCTTTTTCTTATCTTGATTGTGGCTCAAAGGAGGAAGATGGAGGAGGGTGCTCATGGCTGGAATGAGAAAAAAAACATCCATCTTTTTCGAAATTCCATGCTCCCTTTTAATTAGTTAAGAGATAAGGATGAGTTCCTATTTTTTAGGAACTCATCTTTATCTCTTCTTTTTGGCTAACAAGGAGGGGCGTGCGCCCCTCCTCTTTCTCCCACGCACACCCCAAGGGGAGGGGCGTGGGCCCCTCCCTCAAGTTCATATAAATCTGCTATTTAAATAAATTAAAGGGGGTTTTAATTTGGGTCCATTGTTTGAGTCCAATCCTAGTCAAAATAGGATTTTTGTGAACCCATTTCAATTTCCTCCAATTCCTAATCCAATTAGAATTTAATTGAGCCATGACTCTATTGAACTCTTCAATCCTAATCCAATTAGGAGTCATGAAATTAATTAGATTAAAATTAAAATTAATTAGGACTTAAGAAAATCCTAATCTAATCAGGACTTGTTCAATTTTCAGCCCTAAGACAATTTGGACTTTAGAAATCCTATTCCAAATAGGATTCTAATTTAATTTGAAATCCTAATCCAATTAGGACTCCATGATTTCCACTCCAAGTAGGACTCATGATCAAGTCCAATTAATTAAATCCAATTAATTAAATTAAATTGCAATTCGATTGCAATTGTTCCTTCTTCTAGCCACTAACTCTTAGCGGGTTTTCATTTATCAATCTAATTGATTATTTGTGATTCCTAATCACATTCAACCATTGGATCGGTCAATACCTCTAATGTGTGTGACCCCATAGGTTCCATTCTGACTGGTAGTGAGATATATTATGATCTCTATCACAATATCATTGAAAACTCCTTTCAATGGGTTGAAACAATTCCAACTCAACTCACCAGGGATTATCGACCATCGAGATGATCCCTGTGAGTCTCACCATCCACCAGTGACACCTAGCAGTATGTAGTGGCCACCCAGCAGAATAGAATGATGAACCTCTAGGTGCAGCAATCGTATGATACAGTCCTTCTATCGTGGATCCCTACAGATCGGAGGTCATGGAAAACTCGTCAAACCCCGTCGTCTGTCATATGTCTAGATTTATTTGACTTGAGTTTGATAGTGAAAAACTCTTTCTCCACTTTATATTTCTGCCCTGGCCAAGGTCTTAGAACTCAGTCTAACAAATCACATAGGATCACTCCTCTTCTATCAAGGTCGATAGATTCCATGTAAGTGCATACCCTACTCCTACAGTGAACTTACTGCAGCCAATCTACACTACAAGGACCCATATGGCTAGAGACCATGTATACGTGTAGTCAAACTACAATAACCTCACTGTGAGTAGCCGAAGCACCGCAGGTCAAAGGACCAGTCATACTACTGCAACATCAAGCAAGTCACTGACGAGTGGATAGACATCCAAGTGACTTCTTGTCTTGGTCACGCTCAGTACCCTTGTTCTCTAACAAGCACCTGCACTATCACTTCAGTGTCCCTACACTGTGAACTCGAGTCTCGTCCATCCAGAAGAAAAGTGATCTGTGCACTGATCGGATCGATCACCGTCCTCGTGATGATCCATTGATCAGGAGCATTTAGAAATTAATTACCAATGATACATGGCTCAAATTCTCAACTCTTGAGAATATGTATCATCATCTTATTAATTTTTTGGACGATTCATAGACACATAAACAATATGAATGAAAAGATGCCCATTTAATATTCAATAATAATAAAGTCAAGTACAAATTTATGTCCCAGAATAAATAATGTGTCTGCCAGATTGGCTTCTAGGGCATACATCTAACAAGCAGAAGACTGAAGCCCACCTTGAGAAGATGGAACTTAGATATATGACTGATTGGCTTTAGTGCAAGTGGGAGATTGTTAGACATATGCCTTAGAAGCCAATCTGGCTGACACATTATTAATTCTGGAACATTGTTTTGTACTTGATTTTATTATTATTGAATAATAAATGGGCATCTTTTTCATTCATATTGTTTATGTGTCTATGAATCGTCCAAAAAATTAATAAGATGATAATACATATTCTCAAGAGTTGAGAATTTGAGCCATGTATCATTGGTGATTAATTTCTAAATGCTCCTGATCAATGGATCATCACGAGGACGGTGATCGATCCGATAAGATCAGTGCATAGATCGCTTTCCTTATGGATGGACGAGACTCGAGTTTACAGTGTAGAGACACTGAAGTGATAGTGCAGGTGCTTGTTAGAGAACAAGGGTACTGAGCGTGATCAAGACAAAAAATCACTTGAATGTCTATCCACTCGTCAGTGACTTACTTGATGTTGCAGTAGTGTGACTGGTCCTTGGACCTGCGGTGATTCGGCTACTCACAGTGAGGTTATTGTAGTTTGACTACACATATACATGGTCTCTAGTCATATAGGTCCTTGTAGTGTAGATTGGCTGCTGTAGGTTCACTGTAGGAGTAGGGTATGCACCTACATGGAATATATCAACCTTGATAGATGAGGAGTGATCCTATGTGATTTATAAGACTGTGTTCTAAGACCTTAGCCAGGGCAGTATAAACAGTGGAGAAAGAGTTTTTCACTCTCGAACTCAAGTCGAATAAATCTAGACATATGACAGACGACGGGATTTGACGAGTTATCCATGACCTCCGTTCTGTAGGGATCTACGATAGAAGGACTGTATCATACGATAACTGCACCTAGAGGTTCATCATTTCATTCTACTGGGTTGCCACTACATGCTGCTAGGTGTCACTGGTGGATGGTGAGACTCATAGGGACCATCTTGATGGTCGATGATCCCTGGTGAGTTGAGTTCGAATTGTTTCAACCCATTGAAAAGAGTTTTCAATGATATTGTGATAGAGATCGCAATATATCTCACTACCAGTCAGAATAGAACCTATGGGGTCACACACATTAGAGGTATTGACCGATCCGATGGTTGAATTGTGATTAGAAATCCCAAATAATCAATTTGATTGATAATTGGTTAACCCGCTAAGAGTTAGTGAGTTGAAGAAGGAATAATTGCAATCGGATTGCAATTTAATTTAATTAATTGGACTTGATCACGAGTCCTACTTGGAGTAGGATCCTTGGAGTCCTAATTGGATTAGGATTTCAAATTAAATTAGAGTCCTATTTGGAGTAGGATTTCTAAAGTCCTAATTGTCTTAGGGCTGAAATTTAATGTCCTAATTAGATTAAAATTTTCTTAAGTCCTAATTAATTTTAATTTTAATCTAATTAATTAAAAGACTCTTAATTGGATTAGGACTGAAGAGTTCGATTGAGTCATGGTTCAATTAAATCCTAATTAGATTAGGATTTGGAGGAAATTGAAATGGGTCCAAATCCTATTTTGAATAGGATTGAATCCTAGCACTTGGACCCAACCCTCCCCACTTAATTAGATTAAGTGGGGGCTAACCAAATGGGAGAAGAGGGGCGTAGCCCCTCCCTTGGTTGGTGACGTGAAGGAAAAAGGAGGGGCCATCCCCCTCCTATTTTGAATTCACAAAGGGATAAAGATGAGCTCCTAAAATTTAGGAGCTCATCTCTATCCACACACCATAAAAGAGGGGTTCAAAGGGGCTCCAAATTTTTCATGATTTTTCTTGGGATTTTGGCAGCAAGGAACCTCCTTCCATTCCTCCTTTCAGCCACAAGGAAGCAAGGGAAAAGAAGCTCTTGGCATGGTCTACTTCATCCCCTTCCTTGGTTCCAACGCGAAGGAAAAAGAAAAGGCTGCGGGTTTTTGTTCTCCTTCCATTGAACCATCCTTCTTCTTCCTCCTCCCTTAGGCATTCAAGAATTGATTGATAGGGAGGATATCAGCCATCAATAGCCATCTCTGCAAGGGAGCTAGCACCCCGGGAAGATCTAAAAGCTTCGATCGGTGCTTTGCCTCGTGTGGATACCCGTAGAGGCCGGACGTGTGTGCGGCCTCCATCGAACCTTCAACAAATCCACGTAAATCAGATTTGCGGAGATCATCTACCCGCACAAGATGAAGATCTGATTTTTTTATTAATTTTTAAATGGTTTAAAAGAATTTAATCCTAATCTATCTACAAATAGTTTTAAAATACGTTCATACGATGAATGGGATCTGCGCATGCCCTTCCGCTGCAGATCTGAAAATTTTTAAAATTTTTCTGCGGCATGCATCTGATCCTAACAGTGCTTAGTTAAGAACGTCATCATGTAGCCTATTTTAGTGAAAATTGAATAAGGCTAGACAGAGATATTCCACCTATGACAAAGAATTTTATGCAATAGTCCAGGCCCTACGATATTGGCGACATTATCTCCTTCCAAATGAGTTTGTTCTCTATTCTGACCATGAAGCACTTTGTTTTCTTAATTCCCAAAAAAAGCTTAATAATCGCCATGCTAGGTGGGTTCAATTCCTCCAAGACTACATTTTTGTTCTCAAGCATATGTCAGGTGCGGCGAACAAAGCTACTGATGCGCTACGTCGACGAGTAACTCTGTTGTCCGCCATGTCTGCTTCCATCACCGGTTTTGACAGACTTCAACAAGATTACTTGTCTTGTCCCGATTTTAGCCAACTCTATAATGCCTTTGCTGATGGACAAAGACCTTTGATTGATGGTGTTTATCTTCAAAATGGGTACTTGTTCAAAGCTTCCAAGCTCTGTATTCCGTGAACTTCCGTACGAGATTTTTTGATATGGGAGGTGCATGCCGATGGTCTCTCTGGACATTTTGGGCGTGACAAGACCTTAGAAGAGGTTAAACGTCATTTTTTTTGGCCAAGCTTGAAACGGAGCGTTGCTAAAATTGTGGGCCAATGTCGCACATGTCAACTAGCTAAGCACAAAAAACAAAATATTGGCCTCTACACTCCGTTGCCTATCCCAGATCGTCCTTGGCTTGACCTTAGTACAGACTTTGTTCTCGGCCTTTCTCGTACCTTTCGGAAGAATGATTCCATTTTTGTGGTTGTGGATCGTCTTTCTAAAATGGTCCACTTTCTTCCTTGTTCCAAAACTTCCGATGCCTTTCGAGTAGCCAAGATTTTCTTTGATGAAATTGTTAAATTATATGACTTACCAAAAACTATTGTGTCTGATAGGGATGTCTACTTCATGAGCTATTTTTGGAAAACCTTGTGGCATTTGGTTTGCACCAAACTTAAATTTTCTACTGCTTATCATCCTCAAACAGATGGCCAAACCGAAGTAGTCAACCGAAATCTAGGTAACCTTTGGAGGAGTCTAGTAGGTGAACACAATCGTAATTGGGATTCTATCCTGCCTGTCGCCTAATTTGCATATAATTCATTGGTTAATAGATCTATCGGGATGAGTCCATTTGAGGTACTCCATGGTTATAAAGCTCGAAAATCTGTAGACCTCCTACCTATGCCCCCACATATTAGAATTTCTGAGTCTGCACATGCATTTGCACAATATATTCATACTCTGCATCAGGAAATTAGCAAGCGCATTCATATGAGTAATGCTCAATATAAACTACAAGCTGATTCTCATAAGCAGGATAAACAATTTCAAACTAGAGATTATGTTATGATACGTACTCGGCCTGAGCGGTTTCCATCTGAAACTGTTAAGAAACTGTAGGCTCATAGTGCTGAGCCCTTTCGGGTATTGCAACGAGTTGGCACTGATGCCTATGTCATTGATCTTTCCTCTGATTTTGGTATTAGCTCCACTTTTAATATTGAAGATTTAGTTGCTTACAAAGGTCCACTTCCATTCCTACTGACCCTTTCACTGAGCCATCCTTTGAGCTTGATGCTGCTCCTATTCTTGATTCCATACCATCTCCGACACATTTACCCTTACCACCAGCACAAAAAGAATATATTGATGCCATTTTAGATGAGCGGACTATTTCTACCAGTGATAGGGGTATTCAGCGTTTCTTGGTTCGCTAGCGAGGACGCCTGGAGTCCGATTCTACATGGATTACACGTGAGGAGTTCCAGCGCATTGACCCAAATCTCTTGGAGTACTACCAGCGCCATTCGTCGAGGTCGACTTTCTTCTTACCCGAAGAAGTTAGTACGGACATTAGTATAGAACTGATTGTTTTGCGGGATCACGGTCGTCGCAAGAGGACGATCCAGCCACTTTCGTTGTAGCTGGATTGATTGGATTTATTTGCATATTGTTATTTGAGGATCCTTTTCGGATTATTTTCTTTGTAGGAACCTATTTGTTATTTTGTGACCCTATATATATATATATATATGGAACATGCATTTGTTTAGTGTTAATGAACGATGAATGAAGATTAGCCTACTTTCTTTTTCCTCCTCCTCTCTTCTCTTCTTCTTCCGCCTTTTCTTCTTCTCCTCTTTCTCTCTGTCTCTCCTTCCCTACCTCCATCCTGCATCAGATCGTATATTCCTACCTGGATTAGGGTCATGTTCTTCCTAGGATTGGTTTAAAGTTTTGATAATAAGGCCATGGACTAATTTCAATGTCAAAAGTAGATTGGTCAATGCTTATACAACAACTTGCAAAGTCAACTCGCGCGATGCCTTACTAATTTGAGTATGTCAACGACTCAGAGATAACTTGCAAGTCAAAACAAAAATATATATAATTTTCATAAAAAAATGAATCATGTAGTAATAAAAATATGAAAAGAATAATGAGACAAATTTAAAAATTAAAAATTTGATATTGCTGTAATCCTCTAATCCATTTGTTAAATTACATTCTTTTTTAGGATCGAATGATGCGACAAGTGAATTAATATTGGCATATTGTTATACCAATTAATGTCATACACATGAGATTCTCTCCATTAGAAAAATTTGGAAAGTTGTTTCCTATTAAACAAACTTCTCTGAGATCGGGATTCTAAAAATACAAAGAGAATGGGAATATACAAATCGACGGACCGGAAATCACGGCTGAGACGGAGCGTTTGGACGAGAAGAACACCCAAGGAAATCCGGAGTAGCTGACGACCGAGTTGTTTAATTTTTGTTTCTGTTGTGTTTCTGAATTCTGTTTGTTTTTGAATTCCGTTTGGGTTAGGAGTCCTTTGTTTGTTTCGGTTTCCTGTTTTAGAGTCCGCGGGGTATTTCAATAAACCCTGTTAATAAGGGTTAGGGTATGCGTAGCCTATATAAGGCATCGCTAAAGTCTTAGGAGGCGTCTATTGTTTTTCCAGCCGACGTTATGAAAAGAACTTTGTTCTAAGAGTTTCAGCATCCCCTGTTTCGAACTCTGTTTCTGGTTCAGCATCTCTGAACCAACTTCAACGCTTCCCCGCTGCGTCAACCAAAGAATAAATATATATGTGCGTCTATATATATATATATAACTCGATCAAAGACGAAGAAGAAGAGAAGAGAGAGCGTAAAGTAGAGGGTTCGGCGTCCCAGAAATTTCTTGACGAGGCCACAAATATGAATCCATCACAGGAGAAGAATCCCAGGAAACACAAGAAAGAAACTAAGCAAGACGAGGAGGTAACCTGCTGCCCTGATGTTAATCATATATTTATATTTTTCAAGTAAGAGCACTTCATATAATGATCGTGGCCTTGAGGGCTGGTTTCTGATTGCTGGTTTTGAGACCAATCTATAATACCCTATTGTTGTTTTTTCCTTGTTGGGCGGGTTCAAGTGGGTGTTCGAGTTTTGTTTTAATGATCTTGGCCTGTAGAGAGTTCCTATTGTGCCCTGTTGCTCATCAATTTTTAGTTGGCTGCAGGGGATGGTTTCTCCCCACTGCAGCACAGCTTCCTTTTTGAGAGTGATGCAATACCTGTGGAAGGGCCCCTTCAGATTTCATTGGGACCGTTATGAAATCATAACAAAAGAGGACACACGATGTGCATGTATATGCTGCAATATAAATGTACTATGCTGATTTTATTACTTACGATTAATAACATAATCATACTATGTACGAATTATTATGTGGTCATGCAATTTTTCTTAGATCTTAAATTTTCGATATAATCTTGTAATTTACTGATATAATCTTGATGAAGCGTTGTTTTATGGTTTACCAAAACCTAATCTTATATTTTTTAAATTTTTCTTTCATTGTTTTTGTACTCACAATTTTAACTAAACTGAGGTGTTTGTGATCCGCTGTGATCCACAGATTTCTGAGTGTATCAAGTTTCCATGTTTTAAAACACCCCAAAGAGTGCAACAAAAGGGTCGTTTTAATGATGCTGTCATTTATAGCCGATATATTTAGTTTAGAACCCCAAGATTTTCCATCATTGTTCCTAACCCGACTTGTGTTATTATAATCATATGAAGGCATGCATCCAACCCCTGAGGTCCTCCATTCACTCAACGAATGCCTTCCCCAGTTACTCATTCACTTAGGCCAAATCTTGAGAACATGCCATTTAATGCTATTAACCCAGTAATATGGCCTCCTTGATTAACCACCATTAAAGGGAAATAATTGGTGGTTGTTATAATAATGGGAAATAACAACAATTGTCTTAACTTTTCAACAAAAACAACTTTTGTAGATAATGATGTTTTTATGCTTGTCCATCATCAGAACTAAAATATATGCTCTAAGTTCCTCATGAGAAGGCACTTGTTCTTCTTTTCATGTTATGCAGAAATCAAGGGATCAACATGTTAGACATACAAAAGAATCATCTAGCAAGCTATCAGGTGATGACATAGAGATTGCAAAAAATATGGACCCTCTTTGGAAAACCAAATCAGGAAGGTAAATATATTTTGATGATATTCCTATTTTATTGCTACATAAGGCGTTTATTAATCTCAAATTTAAAAGTAGTTCCTTTTTTTTGGTGATATTAGAATTAGTTTCACGATCATTTATGCTTTTCTTTTTCCTAGTATAAAATATTATTAATTACATGGATTTATTCACAAGGCTTCTTTTCTATTACATCATAAAATAGTTAAGTGTAACTTGGCATCATATTAACATCCGATCAATTGTTTGGTTTCTCATTTTTTCCTTCTGTTTGGTACAGCAGCAAGCTATCTAATTGGGAATCAACCAAATGCTGGGCAGAAAATGATCAGGAATATCATATGGAGCTTTTGTTTCGGGTTAAGACCTATTATCCTCTATCTGATTTTGTAAACTAATTGATCTTTAACGTTGTTTTAGTTATATGAGAAATGTTATTAAACTCTACTTATTTCGTTACACAATATGAACTTTATTTTCATGTAGATGGCTTGTCCATACAATTACTCATTTTTATTTAACAACAATCTTGTGGACTACTTATAATTAGATGAGACAGTTACGAGTTGAGATAGCAAAATTATCTCAAGTGATTGACCGACTATGTCAAGAGATCAACCGCCTATCTCAAGAGAATGACGAACCAGAAGCTTTGGTAATTGAGATCAAAAACTTTTATTCTTTGGCATATATCTTCCTCTTTTTTTTGGTGTACAAATATATCTTCCTTTCATTTGACTACTAATATTCATATGTAATGAGTTTACAGCTCAATTAATTAATTTCCTTTATGCCTGATTAATGATTTTATAAGCCTTATGGAGATTGTTACTAGGAATGAGTCTATAATAAAGCCTTAATGATTAAAGTTTTCCTCTTCAAGGAGTAGTCATAACAATGAATTTATCGTAGCTGCTTCATGACCTTCGAGTATTGCTGAATATTTTGAGCCATTAAAGTTTGACTTCTTTTAGTTATTTCAATTTTTGACTTATTTAAATATTATGTGATTCCGCTACTCGCTTTATGATATCATGATAAGATGTCTTACGTGCTTGCGGGCAAATCTTCCTATGAGTGTGCGGCGATTGCCACACCCTGACCAGAAATCATGTGTTGGGGATGTGATAAGGGCTTTGCCCAATTCTTTTCTTAAAAAAAAAAAAATCTAGAGCAGACAACATTGATATTTATCTTGACATTCAATCCTAGTATTAGTATCCAAAAGTTCCTTCCATCTCATAATAAAATTAACTTTGTTATAACCAAATCTAAAAGTGGTTCTATATGGTACCAAAAAAAAAAGCAACTAAAGTTCTATCTGAAAAAAAATCATCTAGTCTTTGAAAACAAGCTACTAAATTCAGATATTGCCTAGTCCGCAACGATAAGAAAATAATTTTAATTGAAGAGATGAACAAAGAGGAAAAATAACTTTTATTGATTCAAGAAAAAAAGTCACTCGAAGGTCCAAGAATTCTTTTACTCGAGCTTTGCTTTCTCTTGAGTAGAATAGTAGTTTTGATTCCAAAGCATTCAAGACCTATTTGAGACCTATTATCCTATATCTGATTTTGTAAACTACTTGATCTTTAACATTTTATTAGTTATATAAGAAAATTTATTAAATTCTACTTATTTGGTTACAGAATATGAACTTTATTTTCATGTAGATGGCTTGTCCATACTATTTCTCATTTTTATTTGACAACAATCTTGTGGACTACTTATAATTAGGTAACACAGTTACAAGTTGAGATAGCAAAATTATCTCGAGTGATTGACCGACTATGTCAAGAAAGCGACCAACCATCTCAAGGGATCGACCGACTATCTCAAGACAATGAGGAACCAGAAACTTTGGTAATTGAGATCAAAAACTTTTACTCTTTGGCATATGTATTACTTACATTAGACTTCTCAGATTCATATGTAATGAGTTTACAACTCGATTAATCTCCAATATGTTTATGATTTTATAAGCTTTATGCGAATTGTTATTAGGAATGAGTCTATCATAAAGCCTTAATTATTAATGTTTTACTCTTCTAGGAGTAGTCATAACAATGAATTTATTGTAGCTACTTTATGTCTATATATGCACATAAACCATCAAGTGTGACTAAAAAATTATGTTGATAAAACATTGGCTTAACAGGCTTGATATTTTATAAAATTTTTCAATGCTTTTCTTTAAAACCTGCATTGGCTGTTTAAAGATATCGTAATTTAACACATTTAATAGCATCATGTTTTGGATATTTCTATGAGATTTCCTAATGAGAAAAAGATGTTTTTAATACTTTATAATCGGACAAAA
This sequence comes from Phoenix dactylifera, assembly GCF_009389715.1. NCBI lineage: Eukaryota > Viridiplantae > Streptophyta > Magnoliopsida > Arecales > Arecaceae > Phoenix > Phoenix dactylifera. The sequence goes on along the minus strand of NW_024068513.1, from coordinate 47,751 downwards.
AAATGCCTTAGCTGTAGTTTCTTAGAAAATATATCATTTTTTATGATTTTCTTTTTGCAACATTCTTCCGCAAGGTTTCTTTTTAATCATTTTGTTTTTTTTTCATGTGTTGCAGAATTTTTATATGGATAAGTTTGATATAATATTAGAGGCAATGCTGAGGCAAAGTTAGACGATAATAATTATATTTAGGATATTCCTATCTCTCTCTCTTTCTCTCTACCAAAAAACATGCTACATCATTTTAGCTCTTTGAAAAGTTATTATAAGATCGTTTGATGGTCATTGTAGCAATGTAATATATTTTTAAGTCTATTTGGTTCTTTCAAAATTTATACTTATCTTATATTATATGCCAAGTAATTAAAGCAACTATTAAGAATAGTCAACTGGACCTTATGAAAAGGTATTCAGTAAATTATTTGATCTGTTATATTATTCATGACTGATTGTTTTTTTCTTTTCTTATTTATCTTGTAAGTTGGTGGCAGATGAGAAGATGATGCAACAGCTAGCTAAGTGAAAGCATGTCTAGAAATGGGCTTGGGGCAAGCAAAGCGACTTGGAGTTTACGCAATATGGATAGCCTTGATGTGATCGATTTTGAAACATGAATTGACTTATAGACAGAATGTAATATGAAGAAACATCATGACTATATGATACCTAGTGTTAGTGTTGTGGGTTGGTACAAAAACATCACATTATTGTTTCAATTCATATCATCTTCATGCATGTTTTTCTAATTATGCTTAATATCTTGCCAACACAATGACAGCTTGCTCGATATGTACCTATCTATGTATGCCCAAGCTCCAATCATCAATGTATTTTGAGCTATTTTGTTTATGGTAGATTTGTATCATTTACTATAGTTTCCACTTGGTGTGCTACTGAAAGTGAATTCTAGGTTCTTCGGTGTTTAGCATGCTGAATTTTTTTTTTTTTTGGAAAACCATGGCTGAACCTGATCGGGTTGCCTATGTACCCCTTCACAAGGGGGATCAAGCCACATGTAGTTCTTTTTAAGTTTCAAAAATGCAGCGGAAAAATGAATCAAACAATTTAATTCATGCATGCTTACAAGATCAAATCTAGAAATCAGCACATTAAGAACACATAGGATTATGCCGGAATCATTTAAACAATTATGCTAAAATTTTTATGCATGATTAACTATTAGATCTGAAACTTAATAACTCTATTCCAATTAATCTCCGAATATCCATCGAATGGATTCTGGAGATATCTCCGTGAGGAGCCCCAAAAGAGGGTAAAACCTCGGAGAATCGGACCTACACCTTGACACCATAATAAATGATTAATGCTAGATTAATACCTTTTATGATGGATGAAAGTTGTGGATCTGATCCTTGACTTCGCAGCCACGCACACGAATGGCCTCTACGAGAAGTACACGCGAAGCCCTGAAGGATCTTCTTCCGCAACAGTGCTAGCAGCTGCAGAACACTTGAAAGCTGAAATCTGCTCGCCGGGATTCAATCAACTCTTGATCAATCGTCTTGAAGCAGATGGAGATGAAGTTTGTAAGGAAAGTAGAGGACTCATATCTGATCTTGAATCTTCTAGATATTCACCCTGAAAACCCTATCTAAAATGGAGAAGAGGAGGAGGAGGAGGCGTGTGAGGAAGAAGGCTGCAATGGATGTATATCTGGTGCCCATGTTTGACCCCTTTTAATGGCCTCCGAATTTTCATTCAAAATTCGAAATTTATCTTCATAAAATCTCCTTTAGTTGGCCCATGCAAAAGAATAGGAACAACCCAAATCAGATCTCAACTAAATCTGATTTAAATTCAAATTTTAAACACATGTGCAAGAGGGGAGGAATTTGAAATCCATGCAGCAGAATTTTCCTTCCTCTTGTCGCATATATTTCATTTGAAATTCGAATTTAAATGATTCAGAATTCACATGCCAGTTAGAAAAGTTATTTGATGTATGAAATTATTTAATATATTGCTTAATGTTTGAATTCAAATTCAAACAACAAACAATATCGCCATGTGTCAAGCAATGGGTCCATGCGCCATGCAATAATTTTGGTTTATTTAAAATTCATGAAATCCAATTCCATGTCACCACTAATTGCCACATCATCTGAGCCTAATCCTCTTTGGTTGCACCTAATCAAATTTGGTCAAACCCGGATTAAAACAAAGCAATTTGGTTGAACCCAATCTAATCAGGTCAGACCCTGATTGAGCTCAAATTGAATCCAATACAATTTTTGGCTCATCCAAACTCAATCAAATTGAATTAATTACTTTGTGTTGGACCTAATCCAATTAAGTCAATCTCCAATTAAGAACAAATTAATTTAAAATTAATTTGATCAGCTTAAGTCCTTTTGGTTCTGACCTAATCCAATCAGGTCAAAATCCTGATTGAGCCCAAAGTTGAATCCAATTCAATTTGGCTCATCCTTAGCACAATTACTCAATCAAATTGAGTTTATTAGTAATTTAATTACTAATTAATCCTTCAATAATTACTTTAATTTTTTTATAAGATAATTTGCCAATTAAATTGACCAAATTATCCCTGAATGATTCTTAATCATTCATCAGCTTTCTTGATCAATCAGGAATCTTCTATGCGTGTGACCTCATAGGTTCGAACCTAAGCCGGTAGTATAGGAACAATTTCCTACACTAATCGATGTGACCATCTAGCAATGGTATCCGACGTCCGGATAGGCCAAATATATGCGAAGCAAATATTCTGGAATCCTGGACTATGGTTAATGTATAATTCAATCCCTTTAACTCCTAATGCTAGGATGACTTAGCGCTCACTGTCAACCCTATAATAGTACATCCATTATGTGATTAACTTTAGATATCCCGTAACTCCTCACTGGAATTACCCTGGCCAAGGTTTTGCTAAATTAATCATAAGATATTATCTCCAGTTTTCAGGAGGGGTCAATTCTATCTTGACTCACAACTGACTACGCAAGTACTTGACTGCACCCAGTGACCTTCCGTCACTGAATTAGAAATTCAGATAGTCCGGTACTAAAGTACAATGAGTTGCTTGCTAGTCACAGGTTGCGGTCTCAGGTCAGAGGGCCAAACTTATACCCATATCCACTCGGAACATCTCTCGACAGTAGAGCGTTCCGGAATTGGTCACGTTCAGTGAAATGTACTCCTACACTTCACCTGTGTGGCATACCAGTGTCTCCACACTCCTTAGTTAAGAGGACAACCAACGTATATATCACACAACGACCTAATCTCGATAATGCTGTCGTCCTAGTAACAACATATCATTTGGTCGCGAACAAGTTTAAGGATTCAAAGATAAATCCTTCTTTATCATAACATAAGTCCTAAGGACTTCATCATATAAGAGTTCATTTGAAGATGAAATGATGAATAATGCCAAATAACACTTTTTTAATTTGTCAATTCATTTACAAAATTTAATCATCAATATGCTGACGATTGACATTTAGGATACAAATCCCAACAACTCCCACTTAGCCTAATGCCAATCGGCACAGTTCTAATACCAATCTTCGACTTGTGTTCGTCGAACTCTTTGATGCCGAGGACTTTGGTAAATGGGTCGGCCAGATTTTTTTTTGTGTCAATCTTCTGAAGATCAATATCATCTCGATCGACGATCTCTCGAACCAGGTGGTAGCGACGCAGAATATGCTTGGTCCGCTGATGTGTTTTAGGTTCCTTTGCCTGAGCTATGGCTCCAGTGTTATCACAAAATATAGGAACTGGACCATCAATGGAAGGTGCCACTCCCAGCTCGATAATGAACTTGCGCAACCATACGGCTTCCTTGGCTGCATCAGATGCTGCGATATATTCTGCTTCACATGTAGAATCTGCCATTGTATGCTGCTTGGAACTCTTCCAGCAGATGGCCCCATCCTTAAGAGTGAAGATATATCCCGACACGCTCTTGCTATCATCTTGATCTGACTGAAAACTTGAATCGGTATATCCTTCAAGTTTTAAGTCAGAATCACCGTAGACAAGCCACTAGTCTTTAGTATTTCTCAAATACTTAAGTATGGTTTTTACAACCTTCCAGTGGTTGCTACCTGGATCAGACTGGTATCTGTTCACTACTCCTAGTAAGTATGCCACGTCTGGTCTAGTACATGTCATGGCATACATTATAGATCCCACTGCCGAAGCATATGGAATTCTATCCATACTCTCTCTTTCTTGAGAGGTTGTCGGACAATCCCTTTTAGATAGGTTAAATCCATGGCCCATTGGAAGATAGCTTTTCTTGGAATTAATCATACTGAACCTCTTCAGTATAGTATCAATGTATGTGGATTGGGATAATCCAAGCAATCTTTTAGATCTATCTCTATAGATCTTCATCCTTAGGATGTAAGATGCTTCTTCCAAATCCTTCATGGCAAATTGAGATGATAGCCAAACCTTTATTCCTTGTAATGCACGAATGTCATTCCGGATTAAAAGAATGTCATCTACATACAAAATAAGAAATATAATAACTGAACCATTTGTCCGTTTATAAATGCATGGTTCCTCTTCATTCTTAATGAAGCCATATATTTTGATTACCTTATCAAAACATATATTCCAACTCCGTGAAGCTTGTTTTAATCCATAAATTGATTTTTGAAGCTTGCACACTTTAGACTCATCTGTAGATGTAAAACCTTCAGGTTGTATCATATATACTTCCTCTTCTAAATCTCCATTTAGAAATGCGGTCTTTACATCCATTTGCCAGATTTCATAGTCTAAATGTGCTGCTATCGCAAGCACAATCCGAATGGACTTGAGCATTGCCACAGGAGAAAACGTCTCATCATAGTCAATACCATAACGTTGACGATATTCCTTGGCAACCAGACGGGCTTTGTAGGTCTCTACCTTTCCGTCTGCGCCCCATTTTCTTTTGAATATCCACTTACACCCTATGGGTTTAATCCCTTCGGATGGGTCAACTAATGTCCAACATCATTGACCTTCATGGATTCCATTTCGGATTGCATGGCTCCAAGCCATTTATCAGAGTTATACCTCTGCATTGCATCCATATATGTGATCGAATCCTCATCGTTTTCATCAAGTTTGATAGGATCCCCGTTCCGGACCAAGAAACCATAGTATCTATCCTGCTGACGTGGTACTCTACCCGATCGCCTTAATGGTGCATCTAATATGGGTTCTGGATCTGATCTAATCAAATCCGACTCAAATGGTTCAGTAGATGATGTCGGATCTTCTACATGTTGAACTTCTCTAAGCTCAACATTAGAGCTTTTTGTTCCTTCACCAAGAAATTCCTTCTCTAAGAAAATTGATCAATTGCTTACGAACAACTTTTGTTCTTCAGCAAAGTAGAAGTAATATCCTTTAGTTTCTTTAGGATAACCAACAAAGAAACATTTGTCAGACTTGGGTTCAAGTTTGTCTGTCTTCAAACGTTTGACGTACGCCGGACACCCCCAAACCCTAAGGTGAGAGAGCATCGGCTTACGTCCAGTCCACAACTCATGTGGTGTTTTATTTACAGACTTACTTGGAACCTTATTTAGAATATAGCAGACTGACTCAAGTGCATATCCCCAAAAGGATATGGGCAGACTCGCAAACCCGATCATGGATCGAACCATGCCTAACAGAGTTCGATTTCTCCTTTCTGATACACCGTTATACTGTGGTGTACCAGGAGGAGTCCATTGGGAGAGAATCTCATTCTCTCCTAGATATGTCAAAAACTCACTAGAGAGGTATTCACCTCCTCGATCTGATCGAAGAGTTTTAATACTCTTTCCAGTTTGTTTCTCTACTTCATTATGATATAATTTGAACATTTCAAATGATTCAGATTTATGTCTCATTAAATAGACATAACCATACCTAGAAAGGTTGTCTGTAAACGTAATGAAATATGAATACCCACCTCTAGCATCTGTGCTCATTGGCCCACATACATCAGAATGTACAAGGGTCAATAAATCACTGGCTCATTCATCTTTTCCGGTAAAAGGTGATTTGGTCATTTTACCAAGAAGGCATGATGATGACCCAAAGATTGATTCATAGATTGATTTTGATGATCACAAAACCTTGAAGTATAGATACTAATGTTTATGTTGCAAGGAGAAAGATATTTATTTTGCAAGGAACATAGCAAGTTGGAAGAGCACAAGAAGGCCTCCAAAGCTCTCAAGTTGGAAGAAAGCTACAATTTATTGGCCCAAGTTTAAAGTTCAAAGGATTCAAATTGGAGGAGTAAAATCAAAAGAAAAATTCAAAAGAACAGTCTTCGAGTCGACTCCAGTGGAATTCGAGTCGACTCCGGAGAAGTATGAGTCGACTCCGGAGAAGTATGAGTCGACTCCTAGGAGTCACAGGCAGAAAAGTCAGAGAGCAGTTTTCGGGTCTGAGATTCGAGTCGACTCCAGTGGAACGCGAGTCGACTCCGATGGTTGGTAGGTCGACTCCAAAGAAAGCAAGAGTCGACTCTCAGCGGAACACAAGGAAAAAGTCAGAGAGCATTTTTGGGACTCTGAGATTCGAGTCGACTCCCGCATTGCACGAGTCGACTCCGAGACTCCGCGACCATCAACAGACAGAAAACCAAGTTACTGCCTCTGAGATTCGAGTCGACTCCCAGACAGCTCGAGTCGACTCCAAGGCAGCGCTACACCAAGATGGCAGAAGGCTGTGTTTCGCAAACTGAGAGCCGAGTCGACTCCAAGGAAGTTCGAGTCGACTCCAAGACTGGACGAGCCAAAAGACAGAGGATCGGGAGTTCGGGCTCTGAGATTCGAGTCGACTCCCAGGACAGTCGAGTCGACTCGAGAGGACAAAATTCAAAATTGGATCCACGGACTTCAGTGGATGAGCCGACTCCGAAATTGCCAAGTCAGCTCCAGAAGTTGGCGAGTCGACTCCAGGTTAAGACGAGTCGACTCCCAGTCGAGGCAAGCACATTAATTCAAATTTGGAACAGTGGCCGAGTCGTCTCCGGTAAAACACGAGCCGACTCCTGCAACAGGCGAGCCGACTCCTGATCGCGCGAGTCGACTCCGATCCCAACGGTCATATTGTCAGGAGGTGCAGACTGGTTCCAACGGCTCTATTTTTGTCTCTAACGGCTATATTCTTGTTTCCACGTTATCAAAAGCTATAAAAACAAGAAGAGAGCTAGGAGAGAACTTATGGAAGTGGGAGAGATCATCTAGGAAAGAGATCTCAAAGAGATTACAAAGGAAATCTCCCATAAGCACAAAAGGGCCATCCAAAACGAAATAGAGAGAAGAAGAGCATCCAAGTGAATCCGAAAGCTTCCTCTCCATCCGTGTGCTGCCTCGGGGATCCTCTACTTCATGCCAAATCAGAGGAGGATCAAGTAAAGAAGAAGCCGAGCTCCTCCATCTTCAAAACTCGTTTGAGGGCTTCTCTTTACTCTATTTGTTTATATTGTCATATTCGCTTGTTTAAGAAGCTTTGTTTTGTTTTATACTTTGTTTTAATATCTTGTAACTTGATTCAATCAAGGGATAGAATCAAAGGGTTAAGGTTTGTTGGTGAGCCAAAGAAAAACCAACGGTGTTAAGGTTTGTTGGTGAGCCAAAGGGAAAACCAACGGTGATAGGTTTGTTGGTGAGCCGAGGGTAAAACCAACGTGTAAGGGTTTGATTGTGATCCCGGGAAAACAATCGGGGAGGTTCTAGTCGGTGAGCCTGGGAAAACCGACCGAGTTCGTTGTGCGCTCGTAAAACAACAAGTTGGGTTGTGAGCTTGTAAAACAACCGGCTGTAATCGGTAGGATTATAGTGAAATTCCCAAGAGGTCTTAGGGAGTGGATGTAGGTGCTGGGGTGCACCGAACCACTATATGTCCTTTGTGTTTGTAATGCCTCTAGTTATTGTCTAACTAACACACTTACTTACTTAGATAAATTGCTTGCTTAATTCTTATCCGCACATCCTTTAGTTGCAAGCATATTTAATCAAGTCGAAGTCTATACATCAAACCCTTGCTAAGTTTAACTTTCACTGTGCATCTATACAACTTAGCATAGTTAATCAAAAAGTTTTAGAAGTAGCATAAAAGTTTTAAAAGACCCAATTCACCCTCCCCCCCTCTTGGGTTGTATCTACTGGGCAACAAGTGGTATCAGAGCAGGTGCTCAAGATTAATTATTGATCTCACGATCAAGAGCCAAAGATCATGACAACTCAAATAGATAGTTTTCTAGGAGAGGGACAGTTAATTGATAGGCCTCCACTGTTTAATGGCATAGACTACACATATTGGAAAGCACGCATGCGCATTTTTATTCAATCACAAAACTATTATTTATGGAAAATCATAATAAATGACCTTCATACACTCTCTCAAACTATTAATGAAAAGGACTTAGCACAATTGAATGCTAATGCTATGAACATATTATATTGTGCTATTCATGAAACGAAGTTTAATGAAATTTCTGCATGCTTATCTGCTAAGGAGATCTGGGATACTTTAGAAACTATTTATGATAAATCTCAGATTAGCTCACATGTGCTTCAATTGCGTACTAACAATGAGATTGCAGAATCCTCCACAGTAGCCGAGTCGACTCCCAGTTTGTCCGAGTCGACTCCTAGAGAAGAACAGTCTGAAAGGCAGAGACACAGTCTTGAAGACCCTGTGAACGAGTCGACTCCAAGTAGTTCCGAGTCGACTCCCAAGCTAGCCGAGTCGACTCCAATAAGGTCCGAGTCGACTCCGAGGCAAATCAGCTTCCTAAAGACAAAGAAAAAGAAGAAGCAAGAAGAAAGGAAGAAAGAGATAAAAAGGAAGAAAGCCTTGACCAAGAAAGAGTCAAGCCAAAAAATAAAGGTTAGGAGCAACAATGATGATATTAGCTCCAAGAAACTACAAGAGGTAACTGACTTGTGCTTTATGGCACAAGAAGACAAGGTAAAATCTGAATCTACTCTTACCTCAAATGATTTTCAAGAAGAATTCTCTTATGATGAATTATTAAATGCTTTTCATGAGTTGTATGGTGAATGTAGAAAATTAACTGTAAAGAATAAAAATCTTAAGAAACTAAATTCTGAAAATGAAAGCTTAAGGTCATTTTCAGAAGAATTGATTCAGAAAAATCATAGCTTAATTAAAGAAAATCAAAACTTAAGTAAAGAAATTAACCAATTAAGATGTTTTATTAACAAATTCACTGTAAGTTCAGAAAGATTAAAAATGATGTTTGAAAGCCAACATGCTGATTTTGATAAATCAAAATTTAGCTTGACTCCTTCACTTAGCCATAAATCTCTAGAGAAAAAGGTTATCAATTTACCAAAGCAAACCATTAAATAAGATAACTTATTTCAAAAATGAAAAGGATGGGAATAACAACTTTACCTATCGTTCTAGTATAATTAAATCAAATGGTAAAGTTATTACTATTAAACAGATATGGGTTCCAAAAGAAACCATATGTCCTAACTCTCAAGGACTCAAGCAAGCTTGCGTACCCAAAATGAGAAAATGAGGATGTACACATAGGTGTACCAAGGTACCTATGGAACATAAAGAAACTTAAAAAGTTATTAACAAAAAAAAATAATAATGAAATCAGTAATTCTTGCATCTCATCATTATTTGTGCTTTAGTATTTGATATGATTTGCTAGTAGTGATCAATTTTGTGATATAGAAAATACTTTTGGAAATATAATCAAATCTCTTCATTTTTTAGTATACTTTACTCACTATTGGATAAGTTGCTAAATGATTAATCAATTTATTAAGAATAACTCTATGAATTATCTATATGCTTGATCGAGAGTTATTATCCATGGCATTATTGTTTATTGATCATAGATATGATAATGTGTACTTGGTATGCTTTTGAATATATGCACTATGAATACCAAGAAACCATCCTTGGCATATAAAATCAACTCATGCTAGTATGTACTTAATCTCAAAAGACCTTGCCATTGCCTTACTTAGATTATCCTCTTAAAGGTCAAAGTTTTACTATGCATGCTAACTAAGGAAACAAACAAAAAAAATTTTCTAAATCTAGAGATGTTGTTTCCAACACTAATTTTACAAAAGCTTACATTAGCCTTGTTCTTGGCACTCAAATTAAAATATTTTCTGCATTGGCACAAACTCACAAAAAGCGATCAAATGATAAAGGTTTGCAAACTATGAAATCATGGCATAGTGATTGAAAACCAATTTTGTGTTAAGTTGTGCACAGAAAAATAATATTTTCAGCACCAAGGACACCTTAAGTAAAATAGGATTAATAGAATTCTTGAAGAAATGAAAAAGACAATTGTGTATGATAGTCATCTACTTAAATGATTTTTTTTAAAAAAAAAACTATCATCACTGCTTGTCATACATATGATTTCTATTAGATCTATTTTTGATGAAAACTCCTTTTGATCTTCTGAAAAATGGAAAATGAACCATTGCATATCTTTCATATTTTTCAGTCATACACGTTATGCTTGATATGATCTTATGAAAATAATGCCAAATCTGATAAAGATACTTCTATCCTTGGATATCATTCATCAAGCAATGCATATAGAACATTCATGAAAAATTCTAGTTGTAGAAGTATCAATTCATTTTATTCTTTATGAGACTAATGATTTATTATCAAAATACTAAAATCAAATTATATGGTTAATCTTTTACATATGCACTTAATGAAGAAAAATTGATGACTACTAAAAGACTAAATCAAGAAAAGAGGAAATAGATCTTGATAAAGATTCTTGCATGATTAGAAGTAAAGATCATCATTATCATGTGCTTGCTTCATGAGCTTTATATTCTGTCAAATGAATGTGTAGAATTCACTCCTATGTGGTTACTTCATTAAAAAGGAGATCTATGAAAAATAACCACCATATTTAAAAATACACACTACATATATGATAAAGCAATATGTGATTTAGAACAAGCATCAAAAGCATGATATATAAAAGCTTAAGCAACCTTTTTGATAGAAAGTAATAGTGATAAATCTATGCATCAAAAAGATGAATTTGTGATATCTTATTTGCTCAAAGTATGCATTGATAACATCATTTTTGGTTCTACTAATGAAGAGTTATATTGCAAAGTGAGTTTGAAATATGATGAATGAATTAACATCTTCTCTCAAACTCCAAATTAAGACAAACAGGAAAGGGGATCTTCATTGACCAACGTTAGTCCACAAGAAAACTCTTATATAAGATTGGCATGAAGAAGGTGAGGATGATAGTGTTATTTTGATGGTTAACAAGCAATTATCTAGAGTATGCTATAAGTTAAATTGATACTTCATTTATAAGTTCATTACTCTCAGTATATTTGGTTAATTGAAAATAGATACATGACCTTGTTCATTTGAATGAATCTAACCTTGAGAATGCAGCAAAGTATGGATTGAGTCGACCCAAAGGTTGATTGGATCAACCCCGGCACATCAAGAAATCATTTGGCACACTCCTGCAAAAATGGCACAAATGAACAGTGAGTTGGGTCGACCCAAGGTAAGCATGAGTCGACCCAACCTTGAAGAACCTCAAAAACACAACTGAAGAATGCTCTCTGGATTTACTGAGAGGGTCGACCCAAACAGTGGTTGAGTCGACCCAAGCTTGAGTCGACCCAAACCCTGAGAGGGTCGACCCAAAGGCAAGACAGAAAGACAGACAGAAATTGGTTCTCTGGAATTACTGAGAGGGTCGACCCAAGAAGAAGTTGAGTCGACCCAAGTGGACTTTGAGTCGACCCAAAGAATGGTTGGGTCGACCCATGGGAAGGAAGGCTGAAATTGAAGTTTTTGTGGTTTCTGAGAGGGTCGACCCAAGGAATGTTTGAGTCGACCCAAGGCAAAGTTGGGTCGACCCAAGGACAGGTTGAGCCGACCCAAACACGGGCTGAACAGTAACGGCTAGTTCTGCAACTGTACTTTTTGTCCTTCCCAAGGTGAGTAACGGCTAGTTTCTCAAATCTAACCATTGGGACTTGTCCTAAGAAGGTGGGAAGCTATTTAAAGGGGCACTATTCATCAGAGAGAATAACTTTTGAGTTGAATATCAAAGAGTACCCAAGAATACAAAAGTGCCCTAATCTTCTTCATCAAGAGCTTCATTCAAGAATCAAAGAAAGGAATTGAGCATATTCAAAGAGGCATCAAGAGCTCCATCCCCTTTAAAGAGTGAAGCATCCTTGACAAAGAAGAGCAAAGCGACTTCAAAGCGATAAATACTTTCTAACTCTTCCTTGTAGCTTATATTGTTTCATATGCTCATTTAGGAGTTTGAATCTTTCCTTTTATTAATTAAACACTTTGTAAAGGTTCGTTGGTGAGCCCGCAAAACCAACAAAGGTTTTTGGTGAACCCGAAAAACCAAAGTGTAAAGGTTAGTTGGTAAGCCTGCAAAACCAACAAAGGTTTTTGGTGAACCCGGAAAACCAAAGTGTATAGGTTCGTTGGTGAGCCCGTAAAACCAACAAAGGTTTTTGGATTGTGAGCCCGGAAAACAATCCAACTGTAATCTGCGAGATTATAGTGAATTCCCAAGGGGACGCTTGGGGAGTGGACGTAGGTGCTAAGGAGAGCACCGAACCACTATATATTGTTGTGTTTGTGTTGTGCTTGTGTTTTCATTTACTCTTGCATCATCTTCTACTCTTGCGTTAGTTTAACTCACTCAAATAGCTTAAGAAAGCATCCACCGCACTTAATTAAGAAAACGTTTAAAGCATCAAAATTTAGAAGAAACCAATTCACCCCCCCCCCTCTTAGCTTGTCACCTTGGGCAACAAGTGGTATCAGAGCTAGGTGCTCTAATAGTGCTCATTGATCTAACAATCAAGAGTTAAAAATCATGACAACCCAAGTGGGATGTGCAATGAGTGAGGGGCAATCCACAAATAGACCACCTCTATTTAATGGCACAAACTACACATATTGGAAAGCTAGAATGAGGATATTCATTCAAGCTTCGGACTATGAACTGTGGCAAATCATCACTAGAGGACCTCACATACCCACACTTAACATAGATGGCACTATCATACCCAAACCAGAAATGGAGTGGAATGAAAGTGATAGAAGATTAGCACAGTTAAATGCAAAAGCTGTAAATACACTTTACTGCTCTTTAGATGTAAATGAATTTAATAGAATATCCACTTGCACCACCGCCAAAGAAATTTGGGATAGACTTGAGGTCACACATGAAGGGACCAATCAAGTTAAGGAGTCCAAGATAAACATATTAGTACACAAGTATGAACTGTTTAAAATGGAATCTACTGAGTCCATAACTGATATGTTTACTCGTTTTACTGATATTATAAATGGGCTTAAAAGTTTAGGAAAGTCTTATTCTAACTCTGATTTGGTGCGTAAAATTCTCAGGTCTCTACCAAGGAATTGGGAGGCCAAGGTAACCGCTATTCAAGAGGCAAAGGACCTCAACACACTGCAGTTAGAGGAGCTCCTAGGATCTCTCATGACCCATGAGTTGACAATGAGGCAAAATTCAGAAGATGAGGTCAAGAGAAGAAAACCCATTGCCCTAAAGACTACCACCCCTAGACAACAAACTGAATCGAAAGATTCAGATGATGATGAAGATATTGATGAAGAAGGGATGGCAGTGCTTGGGAGAAAATTCAGAAGATTCATGAGAGGTAAGAATAAGTTCCATAAAAAGAAACCCTTTCTTAAAGGTAACTCAAGCAAAGAAAAGGTTAAGGATCAGGAAAAAGAAAAGGAGACTCCCATTTGCTATGAGTGTAACAAACCCGGGCATTATAAGATAGATTGCCCAGATTTGAAGAGGATGGCAAGAAAGTTGAAAAAGAAGAATTTTATGGCCGATTGGAGTGAAAGTGAGGAATCAAGTTCGGAGGACGAAGATCATCAAGACACGGCCCAAATATGTCATATGGCCAATGACGATGAGGTAGATTCTGAACTTGACTGTGATTTTACTGTTGATGAATTGCATGATGCATTCTTAGAACTCATGGAAGAACATAAGAAAGTAATTAATAAAAATAAAGCTCTAAAAGAAGAAAATCAATCTCTCATTAAAGATAAGATAAAACTGTCTCATAACTATGAAACATTAAGTAGGAAACTTGAAAATGAAACCAAAAATCTAATTGCTGAAAATGTCAAGCTAAAAGAAGATGCTGAAAAATATAAATCTCTGGTAGATAGATTTACTCTTAGTTCTACCAAATTAAACTTGATTCTTGATAGCCAAAAAGCTGTATATGATAAGGCCGGTTTAGGGTATAGAACAAATAGGAAACAAAAACTCTTAAAGAATATTTTTGTAAAAGCTAAAAGGGAAAAATATTACTTGTTATTGTTGTAATAAGATAGGACATAGAGCATATGAATGTAATTTTAGAAAGTCTAGTCAAAACAGATCAAGTAATAATCAAAAGATAAAATTCAAGAAAGTTTGGGTTCCAAAAGGAACATGGAGTACTAACCCTAAAGGACCCAACTTAGCTTGGGTACCTAAAGGTTCTTCTTGATCTTGATTGCAGGTGTGTCTTGCAGCTGATAAAATGGAAAAACGATGGTATCTAGATAGTGGCTGTTCAAGACACATGACCGGTGACGAAGATCAATTTGTCACCTTGGAACCAAAGAAAGGTGGAGTAGTGACCTATGGAGACAATGGTAAAGGGTATATCATTGGAAAGGGTAAAATTTTCATTGCTCCATCTATTTTTATAGAAAATGTTTTATTAGTTAAGGGTTTGAAACATAACCTTCTTAGCATAAGTCAATTTTGTGATAAAGAATTTAAAGTTACATTTGAAGCATCTGTATGCATAATCACAAATCCTAAAGGTAATAGCATTGTACTTGTAGGACAAAGGCAAAGAAATATTTACTTAGTAGATCTTCATGAGTTAGGGCAAGAAAAATGGTTTATGCTTAATTACTAATGAAGAAAAGAAAATTGAAACTAGTTGGCTTTGGCATCGAAGATTAAGACATGCTAGTATGGAATTAATATCAAAACTAGTTAAGAAGGAATTAATAAAGGATGTGCCAAAATTGATTTTTGAAAAGGACAAAATATGTGGACCATGTTCATTGGGAAAACAAACTAAGTCATCTTTCAAATCGAAAAACGTAGTATCAACAACTAGACCATTTGAACTCATACACATGGATTTATTTGGACCTACTAGAACTACAAGTCTAGGAGGAAAGAAATATGGACTAGTTATTGTTGATGATTTTTCAAGGTATACATGGGTTTCATTTTTGGCACATAAGAATGAAGCATTTTCAGAATTTTTGAAACTATATAATAAAATCATAAATGAAAAGAAACTCACCTTAGTAGCCATTCGAAGTGATCATGGTACTGAATTTGAAAATCAACACTTCGAGGAATTTTGCACTAAAAATGGAATATCACATCAATTTTCAGCACCTAGAACGCCTCAACAAAATGGGGTTGTTGAAAGGAAAAATAGAACATTGGCAGAAATGGCACGCACAATGTTGTGCGAGTCAAAATCTTCCAAAGTACTTTTGGGCTGAAGCTATAAACACCTCTTGCCATATTCTAAATCGAGTTTTAATACGACCTATAACTAAGAAAACTCCTTATGAACTTTGGAAGAATAAGAAACCAACTGCAAAATATTTAAAGTGTTTGGATGTAGATGTTTTATCTTAAATAATGGCAAGGAGGACTTAAGTAAATTTGATGCCAAGTCAGATGAAGGTATCTTCTTAGGATACTCCACATCTAGCAAGGCATACAGAGTATTCAACAAAAGAACCTTAGTAGTAGAAGAGTCAGTCAATATTATATTTGATGAGTCTGATAGTGAGTCTGCTAGGAAAGAAAATACTATTGATGATGATACAGGAATTATCGACTTTGAAAAGTTGAAAATTGATGACGTGCCAAATCAAGATAAGGGAGATGATTGCGTGCCACCACAACCCCAAGACGTGCCAAAAGAATGGAGGTATGCACATGGACATCCTAAAGATTTAATCATTGGTGATCCATCTCAAGGGGTAAGAACTCGATCATCTCTTAGAAATTTAAATGATTATCTTGCTTTTGTTTCACAATTAGAACCTAAAACTTATGAAGAGGCTGAAAAAGATACTAACTGGATAAATGCCATGCAAGAGGAATTAAATCAATTTAAAAGAAGTAATGTATGGACATTAACTGAAAGACCAAAGCATAATTCAGTAATTGGAACAAAATGGGTATTTAGAAATAAATTAGATGAAAATGGATTAGTTATAAGGAATAAGGCTAGACTTGTAGCTAAGGGATACAATCAAGAAGAAGGAATAGATTTTGACGAGACATTTGCTCCTGTAGCTAGATTAGAGGCTATTAGATTGCTTCTGGCATTTGCATGTTTCATGAATTTTAAATTATATCAAATGGATGTGAAGAGTGCATTCTTAAATGGTATTATTGAGGAGGAAGTATATGTAGAACAACCTCCAGGATTTGAAAATCATGAATTGCCAAATCATGTGTTTAAACTACATAAGGCATTATATGGATTAAAGCAAGCACCTAGGGCTTGGTATGATCGACTAAGTAAATTTCTGCTTGAAAATGATTTTTGTAGAGGAAATGTAGATAAAACTTTATTCATCAAAAGAAAGGACAAAAAATCTATTAGTGGTGCAAATATATGTAGATGACATAATCTTTGGTGCCACTAATGATACTCTATGCAAAGAATTCGCTGATTTAATGCATGGAGAATTTGAGATGAGTTTGATGGGAGAACTAAGCTTCTTTCTAAGATTACAAATCAAACAAACCAAAGAAGGCATTTTCATTCATCAAACTAAGTATACAAAGAAATACTGAAGAAGTTTGGGAATGAAAATCATAAGGGAATTGGCACTCCAATGAATCCTACTAGTAAGCTAGACAAAGATGAAAAAGAAAAAGTGTTGATATTAAGCTCTATAGAGGACTAATTGGATCCTTGCTCTATCTTACTGCTAGTAGACCCGACATTGTATTAGTGTAGGGAATATGTGCTAGATACCAATCGGATCCTAAGGAGTCCACATTTAAGTGCTGTTAAGAGAATCCTTAGATACTTAAGAGGAACTACCACCATTGGATTATGGTACTCGAGAGACTCCTGTCTAGATTTGTTTGCATATTCAGATGCTGACTTTGCTGGATGCAAGTTAGATAGGAAGAGCACAAGTGGCACATGTCAATTCTTAGGAAATAACTTAGTATCATGGTTTAGTAAGAAGCAGAACTCAGTGGCACTGTCCACAGCTGAAGCTGAATACATAGCTGCTGGTAGTTGTTGTGCTCAAGTATTATGGCTCAAGCAACAACTAGAGGACTATGGAGTCAAACTAGATAATATTCCTATTAAGTGTGATAATACTAGTGCTATCAATCTCACTAAAAATCCAGTTCAGCACTCTAAAGCCAAACACATAGAAATAAGGTACCATTTTATTAGGGATCATGTGCAAAATGGAAATGTATGTATTGAGCATATATGCACGGAAAAATAATTGGCCGACATATTTACCAAACCATTGAGTGAAGATAGATTCTGTATGCTCAGGAGGGAATTAGGCATATGTGATCCTTTTTATTAAAGAAATATAAAAGGGAGATAATAGTCTCATGATACATTCCTCTAATTTCAAAAATCCCATGAAACATGAGTCAAATTTGTTATCTATAGATTTCTTACTCATGTATCATTGTTCCATAAAGAGTTTATAAGGATTGGAAGCAAGGAAAACTTTTTAGAAGCAAAAAGGAAGAGAAAAAAAAATTTCTGCACTTGGGTCGACCAACCCAGAACATGGGTCGACCCAACGTTGAGTCGACCCAAGAAAATCTTGAGTCGACCCAACGTCGGGACCCCACTGTTAAAAGGGGGCCCGAGAGCACATCTAGGGCACTGTTTGCCCTTTGTCTTCTTCCGAAAAGACTAGCCCCCACTCTCCAATCTCCACTAAACTCCTCCAAACAGTAGATTTCCTAAGGATCTTGGAGAAATGGGAACCCAAACGAGCCGTAGCCAAGAGATCCGGAAGAGTGACCCGGGTCCAACAAGAGGAAAGGCACCCTAACCGAGCCTTCTCCCGTGTCTCCAAGACGTGAGGCACGTGCGGAGGTCCCTCCTCCTCCTTCCCCCTCAGTGATCCTTGCAAGATTTGCGGGGAGGCCGGTTACTACCGGGAGAAGGATCCATTCGGAGTTTTTCAATCAAGAAGGGTTTCGAATTTGGGAATGGATCCAAAGACAAGGTTGGGAGTATTTTTGCTCCCTAGATGTGGTCATCTACCCCGGGTTGGTACAAGAGTTCTATGCCTTCCTCAAGACTGGTATGGGAGGGCTTGGTGTCGGAAGTTCGAGGGGTTCGGATCCGTGTATCCGAGGAGAGCTTGAGTGAGTTACTACACCTACCCTGCATAGGAGCCACTCCGGAGAGGCCAGAAGATAAAATGAGAGCTCTGCAATTGATCATGGAAAACGAGAACTTCGATTTTTCCTCAGAAGGTAATAGCTAGTTCTCTTCCGCTGAGATGAGGTTATTGCTCAATATGATAAAATAGGATTTTATTTCCGAAGACCGGGAGATTTGATCTCATCTCAGAGCGAGATCTAGCAGTTATGGAGTGTATGATTCAGGGGACTCCTCTAAATCTTCCGGCTATGATATTAAGGCAGATGAGGAAGGTGATGTGCAGCAACAGGGTATCACTACCTTTGGTATGATACTTACATTGATCTTCCGTCAGCATGGTTTACCTCTTGAGGAGGAGGCATCCAAGAGTCCTGCATCACACGGACACGTACACTGCACGGACACTTCATACGCATGGGATATGGCGAAAGTGAACGGGCAGTGGATTCACACCGGTGCAGGCATTCAGGGTGAGCCACCAAGAGGGAGAGGCACCAGAGGATGAGGATGAGGAGCCTATGGATCATCCTACTGTACCCTCAGAGGCTGGACCATCGTCCATCCGCTCCTCCGACAGATACGGATGACTTCTGGAGCAAGGATGACAGAGCTCATGACAGCTCAGGCGAGGACTATTACTGACGGGCTCACGAGCCGATTGGACGCCCGGTTGGATGTCATGTCTGCTGAGATCAGTGATCTGAGGCAGCAGATAGGAGCACTCCGGAGAGAGAGAGACACATGGACCGTCTGTGCCACAGGCTGCTGAGTCAGAATATCGGCACAGAGTCATCCCGCTCGTCGTGCTCCACGCCAGACACAGTCTCACCAGGCTCGACCTCCCCTCGCCACGTATGCTAGGAGGATGAGGATTAGATCCCAGCCATTAGATTCCCCCTAGGCTGATCTTAGCGTCTATGTTTAGAGCCTAGGCTAGATATCTAGTTCTCACATGTATCTTGGCTTTTCTCCTATGTATCTTGTTTTTATCTTATGTATCTTTAAATCTTGATTAAGGAACATTGTATCTGTCTTTGTTTTTGACATGAATGTATGAAAATGTTCCTATTTTGATCAATGAAGTTTGAAGTTTATTATTTATTGCATCTTTTCCCATATATATATTTTTGATGATAACAAAAAGGGGGAGAAGAAAAGAAAGAGTATTTAAGAAAAGAAAGAGTATTAAGAAAAGAAAGAGTATTCAATTTAAGTAAAGAAAGAGTATTTTATTTAAGAAGTAAAGAAAGAGTATTAATTTTGGGAGAAGTAAAGAAATATAACAAAAAGGGGAGAAATAAAGATAAAAGTTATGTAAAGAAAAAGAGAAATAAAATGGACCAACAAATTGAAAATCATATAAGAAAGCTTATACATCTAAGGGAGAGCAATTTGTAACAATGAAATTGACTAAATCAAAAATTTCCATCAAAGTTCAGAATTTGGCACATATAAATTCAGAATTTGGCACGCACCTCTCGCACCCCGATACATAACCTGAAACTCAGAGTTTATCTCCAATTTTGAAGTTTCATTGCTAATGAATTATAAATGAAAGGGGAGCAATTCAAAAAGTCAATTTTGGCAACATTTGAATGATATAGGGGGAGATTTCCACCAGTATATATGAAAGCTGAAATTCAGCAATTTAATCCCTTTTAAAACTGATTTTAAAGACAAGTATCAATAGACTTATACTCTTTATTTTGTAATCATCAAAAAGGGGGAGATTGAGGATGATAGTGTTATTTTGATGATTAACAAGCAATTATCTAGAGTATGCTATAAGTTAAATTGATACTTCATTTATAAGTTCATTACTCTCAGTATATTTGGTTAATTGAAAATAGATACATGACCTTGTTCATTTGAATGAATCTAACCTTGAGAATGCAGTAAAGTGTGGATTGAGTCGACCCAAAGGTTGATGGGTCAACCCCGGCACATCAAGAAATCATTTGGCACATCCTGCAAAAATGGCACAAATGAACAGTGGAGTTTGGGTCGACCCAAGGTAAGCATGAGTCGACCCAACCTTGAAGAACCTCAAAAACACAACTGAAGAAGCTCTCTGGATTACTGAGCAGGCGTCGACCCAAACAGTGGTTGAGTCGACCCAAGCTTGAGTCGACCCAAATCCTGAGAGGTCGACCCCAAAGGCAAGACAGAAAGACAGACAGAATTGGTTCCTCTGGAATTACTGAGAGGGTCGACCCAAGAAGAAGTTGAGTCGACCCAAGTGGAACTTTGAGTCGACCCAAAGAATGGTTGGGTCGACCCATGGGAAGGAAGGCTGAAATTGAAGTTTCTGTGGTTTCTAACAGGGTCGACCCAAGGGAATGTTTGAGTCGACCCAAGGCAAAGTTGGGGTCGACCCAAGGACAGGTTGAGCCGACCCAAACACGGGCTGAACAGTAACGCTAGTTCTGCAACTGTACTTTTGTCCTTCCCAAGGTGAGTAACGCTAGTTTTTCAAATCTAACCATTGGGACTTGTCCTAAGAAGGTGGGAAGCTATTTAAAGGGGCACTATTCATCAGAGAGAATAACTTTTGAGTTGAATATCAAAGAGTAACCCAAGAATACAAAAGTGCCCTAATCTTCTTCATCAAGAGCTTCATTCAAGAATCAAAGAAAGGGATTGAGCAGATTCAAAAGAGGCATCAAGAGCTCCATCCCTTTAAAAGAGTGAAGCATCCTTGAAAAGAAGAGCAAAGCGACTTCAAAGCGATAAATACTTTCTAATCTTCCTTGTAGCTTATATTGTTTCATATGCTCATTTAGGAGTTTGAATCTTTCCTTTTGTTAAATTAAAACACCTTGTAAAGGTTCGTTGGTGAGCCCGGCAAAACCAACAAAGGGTTTTGGTGACCCCGGCAAAACCAAAGTGGTAAAGGTTAGTTGGTGACCCGCAAAACCAACAAAAGGTTTTTGGTGACCCGGAAAACCAAAGTGTATAGGTTCGTTGGTGAGCCCGTAAACCAACAAAAGGTTTTGGATTGTGAGCCCAGAAAAACAATCCAACTGTAATCTGCGAGATTATAGTGAATTCCAAGGGGACCGCTTGGGGAGTGGAACGTAGGTGCTAAGGAGAGCACCGAACCACTATATATTGTTGTGTTTGTGTTGTGCTGTGTTTCATTTACTCTTGCATCATCTTCTACTCTTGCGTTAGTTTAACTCACTCAAATAGCTTAAGAAAGCATCCACCGCACTTAATTAAGAAAACGTTAAAGCATCAAAATTTAGAAGAAACTAATTCACCCCCCCCCCCCCCTCTTGGCTGGTCACCTTGGGCAACAGAAGGTATATCTATGACCCCATCTTGTAGAATTTGAAAAGGATGAGCAAAAGTAGATCTATTGTGTTAAAGCTGTATTGAAGCATGATAGAATAATTATTTTATCATACAGCTAGTAGACCAGATTGTATGCTCATTATGTGACCTTGTGGCAAGACGTCATCTAACTTTAAATTAATCATATTTTATTGATAACAAATAAATCATAATCTGAATTTTGATAGAAAACAAATGTTTAAGATAAATTGATTAAAACATAGTTAACATATCTTATTGATAATTATCTTAAGCAATAGAATCTAAACTAAATTGACTTGAACTATCTTGGTTAATGAATCTATCTCTTTAGTTTCAAATGATATGTGCTTGCTTATATTTAGGCAATCTCTTGAGTAAAGTGACTCAACATGCAACTATTGTCATATCTTATATTGAGTCATCTAGTTAAAAAATATATATGTTGGATGAATGCTTTGTATCTTAAAGAAACTAATGACCTTCCTTCAAGAAAGAAAAATGAGAAATTTCAACTTGAAGGATATCTTCATGTAAGATACACTAAACATTCACATGCAAACAAGAGAGAGGATCTTCTTCAGCCAAAAGTTCACACATAAGAAATCTAGTTTGGCTTGAAGAACATATAATGAATAGGTAATTTAGATACCTTTCTCACAAATTAGTTGAGCAAAGTCAGTAACTTAAATCTTATTATGGCATGATTAAATTCTTTAATTATTAATTTTGATATCATGTCTATATGTGTATTGACTGACTTATACTTTTAGAAATTATTTCATGGTTTGCCCAAACTAAAATATATCTTTGCCTATGTCATAACCATGAAATACACAAGTATATGCTTAAAATGTTGATGTAAAATAACTTGTGAGAAGTTATGAATCCTTGAGCATAATGAAAATATTGTTTGCATGAATATACATATATATGATACGTAAGATTAATTCTCTATTCTGCTCTCTCATGAAAATTACTTGAGAATAACAAAAAGAGAGAGAGATAAAGAAAAGAAAATGGATATTATTCAAGAGAAGTAAAATCCAAGTAGAGGCAAACACTTCAACCTTAAAGGAAAGCAAAACAAACTTAATATATTCGACACATTTTGTGAGACTTGTGTGAGCATTCTTTTGGAAGGGATAAAATCCATAATTAATTTACACTTAAACAGGGAGGTTTTTGAAGTAAACATTTTAACCTTTCTATATTGCTCATCATAGGGATGGTGCCAATGGGGAGGCTAGTGGTAGTACCCGGCACTATTTGACCCAACTATTCGGTGTAGGGCATATTAGGGACGGCACAAGAGGGAGGCTAGTGGTAGTACCTCGTGCCCCTTCCAACTCCACCGGATAGGGAGCAAAATAGAGTATAGAGCATAAGAAAGTTATAAATGAAAAACAAAGTAAATAAAGTAGAATTAAGTCAAATTTTTAATCACTTGAAAACACACTTTAAGGATGAAATCATTGCAAGATTATATTTAAATAGGGGGAGTTTATTTGAAAAGAATTGATTTTGATCCTTGACATTCTTGTTCTTAGTATTTTAATGCATGACTTAACAACATGGTATATTTGCATATGGTATGATGTCTTGATTTATGGGTTCTCAATATTTTGTAATGTTTCATACTTGGACAATTTGATTGAATGTTTGAATTGCTACATAACATCTTTTGTTTAGTTTATTGAAAAGAAATTTCAGATTTGTCATTCACAATCATTGTTAAAATCTGAAAGCTAAAATAAAATTGTAGAAAGGAGAAGAGAAGAACATCTCTATTTAGGAAAAATAAATTGATATTGATCTATCTTTCGACTTGCCTAACTTTGATACATAATGTCCTAATACTCGTTAAAATGTACTAATATTGGTCCAAATGATGTGTCTTTCAATGATCTTGATTGCAAGCAAATATTTTTAAATATATGATTTTATTTTGACATTAAAAATATTTATTGTGCTTCATGTATACATTGCTGAAAAACTATGATTAAGAAGTTGAGGTTCTATAAATATATACATTTCAATGATCATCTATATGTTTTTCTCTCCTACATTATTAAAGACTTCCATCAATAGAGTGAATGATTTTAAAGATAAGAACATATTTCCCAAGCTCACTCAAATGATTCAAAAAAAAAATGCCTTTGAAAGAAAACTGAGCTTCAAATGAATCATTTTAAATGATTAATATTTCTATACATTTTTTCTAAGATTAAGAGAAAGCATAACTTGTTTCTTAAAGGATTAGAAAGGGTGATTGCTATAAATTTTAAAATAATTCTAGATCACTCTACATTCTCAATATCATAGAATTTCAGTTTTTTCACGCTTGTTATTAAAAATCTGAAATTCAACAAAAGAAAAGAATGATTAAAGAGGAATGCACCTTTTGAGGGGGAGATTTAGATATTCTTATCCCAAAAATTACCTTAATTTGAAGCATACCTTGATTTTTATGGATTGATTTTGATGAACCTCCTTATATTACAATACTTGCTTTAATTATAAGTTTATACCTTGAGATGAGTTCTATAAAGGTTGTCTTATCTCATAACCTTGAGTCTTATGAAAATAAGCTGAAACTTATAGAAAAACATATTTTTGAGATTGACAATTTTTATTGAACAATATCTTAAAATTCTAAACTCTTAAATGGAATGATCAATTAAGGGGGAGAAAGAAAATTTTTATGATACACCTTGAGGCATGTTAATTGGTTAATATATCTTCTGCACAATCATGAACAAAATTGCAATTCAAATAGTTTGATCTTAAGAGCCTCTAATTTAATAAAAAAAGGGGAGAATAACGTGTTAAATTTTCTTGAGTATCTCGTAGAAAATCTATTTTGGAATTCACTAATGGAATCCTAATTGGCTTGCTCTTTAAGAACTTCAATATTGTGCCAATTCATATTTTTATATATGTATCAAATCGTGCTTTCTTTGAATATCATTCGTGGTACTTCTGAATTAACTTAAGAAAGATTCCACCCTACACTTGATTAGAAAAACTATCTGTGGTATCAAATTAGAAAACCTCTTGAATTCACACTCGATGTGTTCTGCTCTGATCTTTGGTACTTAAATGTTTCACTATCTTTTTTGATGTTGTCAAAAAGGGAAGAAATATCTAAGTATATGCTATATACTCAGAATGCTTTATTACTTTGAATTGAATACAAATCAGCTTAAAATTTAAATATGTTGATTGTGTTAAGCTGATTAAATCTACAGCATTATCATGAAGTAATGTTTTTAAATATATATGTTTTCCACTTCATGCAACTTAGCTATGTATTACTTCTAGAAATCAATATCTTTTATATTGCATATACTCCAAGTTTTGTCATCATCAAAAAGGGGGAGATTGATGACCCAAAGATTGATTCATAGATTGATTTTGATGATCACAAAACCTTGAAGTAATAGATACTAATGTTTATGTTGCAAGGAGAAAGATATTTATTTTGCAAGGAACATAGCAAGTTGGAAGAACACAAGAAGGCCTCCAAAGCTCTCAAGTTGGAAGAAAGCTACAATTTATTGGCCCAGTTTAAAGTTCAAAGGATTCAAATTGGAGGAGTAAAATCAAAAGAAAAATTCAAAAGAACAGTCTTCGAGTCGACTCCAGTGGAATTCGAGTCGACTCCGGAGAAGTATGAGTCGACTCCGGAGAAGTATGAGTCGACCTCCTAGGAGTCACAGGCAGAAAAGTCAGAGAGCAGTTTTCGGGTCTGAGATTCGAGTCGACTCCAGTGGAACGCAGTCGACTCCGATGTTGGTAGGATCGACTCCAAAGAAAGCAAGAGTCGACTCTCAGCGGAACACAAGGAAAAAGTCAGAGAGCATTTTTGGGACTCTGAATTCGAGTCGACTCCCGCATTGCACGAGTCGACTCCGAGACTCCCGCGACCATCAACAGACAGAAAACCAAGTACTGGCCTCTGAGATTCGAGTCGACTCCCAGACAGCTCGAGTCGACTCTAAGGCAGCGCTATACCAAGATGGCAGAAGGCTGTGTTTCGCAAACTGAGAGCCGAGTCGACATCCAAGGAAGTTCGAGTCGACTCCAAGACTGGACGAGCCAAAAGACAGAGGATCGGGAGTTCGGGCTCTGAGATTCGAGTCGACTCCCAGGACAGTCGCAGTCGACTCGAGAGGACAAAATTCAAAATTGGATCCACGGACTTCAGTGGATGAGCCGACTCCGAAAATTGCCAAGTCAGCTCCAGAAGTTGGCGAGTCGACTCCAGGTTAAGACGAGTCGACTCCCAGTCGAGGCAAGCACATTAATTCAAATTCTGGAACAATGGCCGAGTCGTCTCCAGTAAAACACGAGCCGACTCCTGCAACAGGCGAGCCGACTCCTGATCGCGCGAGTCGACTTCCGATCCCAACGGTCATATTGTCAGGAGGTGCAGACTGGTTCCAACGGCTCTATTTTTGTCTCTAACGGCTATATTCTTGTTTCCACGTTATCAAAAGCTATAAAAACAAGAAGAGAGCTAGGAGAGAACTTATGGAAGTGGGAGAGATCATCTAGGAAAGAGATCTCAAAGAGATTACAAAGGAAATCTCCCATAAGCACAAAAGGGCCATCCAAAACGAAATAGAGAGAAGAAGAGCATCCAAGTGAATCCGAAAGCTTCCTCTCCAATCCGTGTGCTGCCTCGGGGATCCTCTACTTCATGCCAAATCAGAGGAGGATCAAGTAAGAAGAAGCCGAGCTCCTCCATCTTCAAAACTCGTTTGAGGGTTCTCTTTACTCTATTTGTTTATATTGTCATATTTGCTTGTTTAAGAAGCTTTGTTTTGTTTTATACTTTGTTTTAATATCTTGTAACTTGATTCAATCAAGGGATTGAATCAAGGGGGTTAAGGTTTGTTGGTAGCCAAAGAAAAACCAACGGTGTTAAGGTTTGTTGGTGAGCCAAAGGGGAAAACCAACGGTGATAGGTTTGTTGGTGAGCCGAGGTAAAACCACGTGTAAGGGTTTGATTGTGATCCCAGATAAACAATCGGGGAGGTTCTAGTCGGTGAAGCCTGGGAAAACCGACCGAGTTTTTGTTGTGCGCTCGTAAAACAACAAGTTGGGTTGTGAGCTTGTAAAACAACCGGCTGTAATCGGTAGGATTATAGTGAATTCCCAAGATGTCTTGGGGAGTGGATGTAGGTGCTGGGGTGCACCGAACCACTATATGTCCTTTGTGTTTGTAATGCCTCTAGTTATTGTCTAACTAACACACTTACTTACTTAGATAAATTGCTTGCTTAATTCTTATCCGCACATCCTTTAGTTTGCAAGCATATTTAATCAAGTCGAAGTCTATACATCAAACCTTGCTAAGTTTAACTTTCACTGTGCATCTATACAACTTAGCATAGTTTATCAAAAGTTTAGAAGTAGTATAAAAGTTTAAAAGACCCAATTCACCCCCCTCCTCTTGGGTTGTATTACTGGGCAACCATGATTCACAGTTGTCAATGATTCGCAATCATTAACATCGAGGATTCCCTCTTACTTAACTTGTTCATCCTGTTCTTGTTAATATGACCTAGCCTATGATGCCCAAAGGTAGACATCCCGTGACATTATCTATTCTAATGGCGCTTATTGGATTTATACATTACATGAACAGGCTGTGACAAAATGTAAATGCCATTACTCAGAATTCCATTCATTACAACAACACCATTCCAAAATGACATTGCAATATCCTTTTTATGATATTTCATAACCATTTTTGGGCCAGAAGGTCTACAGAAATGATATTCAATAGAAAACTTGGACAATAGTGACAATCACTAAGGACATTTACATGAGAGTGAATTTAAAGTTTAAGAATTCCTAAAGCTAGAACTGGAAACTGGTCTTCCATCTCCCAACATTCAGGAACTTTCTCCTTCCTTCAAACCTCTTACTGACTTGTAGCCCCTGCACGAATTGCAAATATTAAAAGGACTACCGGTATCCAATACCCTGGGTCGATTTCACAAATAGAAAAATTGCAAGGTGTTATCATATAAGTACCTTGATTGGCAACTGATTGCCCACTTTTCTTAGGCCGGTTCGGATCGAGGGATGCAATGTAAAGAGGACAGTTCCTCTTCCAATGTCCTTGCTTCTTGCAGAAGAAAGCACTCCTGCCTTTTTCTGATCAGCCTTTTTATTCTTTTTCTGACTAGGTTGAGCATGGTGCCACCTGTTTTTTTTTGGATTTTAATTTTTCTTTTTCCCTTTCTTAAAGGGGCGACCCTTGGATGAACCTCCCACTAAGTTCACCATCTTCTTAAGAAGTTGGTGATCATTCTCAAACGTCTGTAGTAACCCCAACAATTGGTGTAAATTCACTACAGTTTCGTCATACAAAAATGAGTGAGAAAAGGACGGTATGATCCAGGCAATGAGTTTAGTATGGCATCCTTTTTCCAACTGATCATGAAGGAAAAGCCAAGAGAGCTTAGGACGCTCGATCAACTCAATCATGTACGGTACATGATCAGTTACCGAGGTTCCATCTTTCATCCGGGCGCTGAAGATGGCACAACTAGTTTTGTGCCTCTCAACGTTGTCAGGAAACGTCGAATTGATTCATTCAACACTTAAATGATATCTTCCGGCTGCGTATTCTCAAAACGCCTACTAAAACTCATCACTTCATTGCTGCCAACATGATGATCGAACAGTGATCCGGTCACTGAGCCACTTCTGATAAGTGTCTCTAGCCGATCTTGATGCTATTAGCAGCAGGTTTGCTCAGGTGCTTGATCCGTTATCACATAAAGGATCCTCTCATGCTCTAGCACTATTTTCAGTTTCCTATGCCAATTATTGAAATTTGGACCAGTCAACTTGTCATTATCCAACAATGAGCAAAGTGACCAAATTAGTGGCCATTTCTGCATTAAAAAAAAAAATTGGCTATTAGTATATGAATTGACTAAACTCAATAGACTTAGACTTTAGGTCTAAAGGTACTTCCACTATTTTATACAAATTGGTAGCCTCTACCTCTAATTCGAAAAATTACTCCTAATTCTTTAGTGGGCACTAGAACCCAATAAATCGCATATAGGCCCGAGTGTGGCTCGGCCAACCCATATGCAACCTATTGGTAGTTCTAAACCAATTGCTTCACCAAGCAACTTCTAGTGATAATTTTGCCCTAGGTTTTCGGCAGGGCGTGTGGCGCCTCCACCGAATACCCCTAGTCAGGTCCAACCATTAAATGATAGGGTTAAGTCTAATCAACTAATAGACGATCAAGCCCGAGTGTGGCTCGGCTCACCTGACCGGCTTATTGAAGGTACACTTAACTTATCATATATTGAATGACAATTCCAATGCTTGATAAGTACCAACGTGTGGCGCCTCCAATAATTATCAAAACATTGGACCCATTATCACCCAACTTAATGGGAGGCTATGACCTAGTTATCCCCAATAAACCATTTCATTTTAAGGGACCTAATAATTTTAGAGGATTCATTAATTAGGATAGATGAGAAGATCCGGTTAGTCTAATTTCTCCCACTGACTTCACCAAATCAGGATTAGACTGAAACCGGTTAAGGAGACAACCTAAATCAGTCATACTGATTTTCCTTAAGGCATGGGCTAAACTCGAATCATTAAGTGATCCAATCAAAATGTGATTGACCATGTCGGCCAGGTAAGTGAGATCGGTGGAAGGGATATGCCATTAACTCGACAAAGACAAATCAGTGCGAGTAGCTTCCCAATTAAAACCACCAGTCGAGTCTGCCAAACTTACCTTAGACACCGACTGTTAATCAATTTCGATTTGATTACTCAAATGACTCGGGCTACACCACTGAGCCTAAATCAAGTTCCATCTTGGTCTAATCAAAGACATGGACTTGATCCATCTACAACTATTGTAAATTGACCTAGAATTTTTTTGACCTAATCTAGTTACTACTTAATTAGATTTGATCAATTAATTCTATTAGTCCATGTATGATTTCTAACCTTAGGTCTAACCCAATCCTAAGAACTTGATTCAAGCTAACCCATATGCCCAAAGAATTATGCAATGTCAATTAATTGAGTTACAATTCTATTTCATAACACTTAATTCTTAATTAAGTTTAGACTTATGAAAGTTTTGATCATTGCATATTTCTTTTTAATTACATATTAATTTCAATCTTTCAGTTCTTAAAACATATTTTCAGATCTGAGTTTTTGTAATTAATCACATGTAATCAGATTTAATTCATGTTTAAGTCATTATGTTTTATGTTCATGCATCACATATACATAACAACATGAATTAATACAAACAACATACATCTTATGTATTTGTTTTTTTACTTTTATTTTCAGATCTGATTTGTTCATTAAAATCAGAGATCATATGAATCATAAACTTTATTTAGATCTAATCTAAACAATATTATGATTTCAGATTTATTCATGTTACTAATCCTAACACAAACATGCATCATATGCATCCAAAATTTCAGATCTACTTAATCATGCATAATCAGCAATTAAATCAATTATAAAAATCACTTTATATCTAATCTAAATATGTTAATGATTTTATATTTAATTGCAAGAATTAAAACATAAAAGTTTAAACATAAACCTGGCTATGATACCACTGAAAGTGCATTCTAGGTTCTTCGGTGTTTAGCATGCTGAATTTTTTTTTTTTTTGAAAACCATGGCTGAACCTAATCAGGTTGCCTACGTACCCCTTCACAAGGGAGGATCAAGCCACACGTAGTTCTTTTTAAGTTTCAAAAATGCAGCAAAAAAATGAATCGAACAATTTAATTCATACATGCTTACAAGATCAAATCTAGAAATCAACACATTAAGACACATAGGATTATGCCGGAATCGTTTAAACAATCATGCTAAAACTTTTATGCATGATTAACTATTAAATCTAAAACTTAAGAACTCTACTCTAATTAATCTCCGAATATCCATCGAATAAATTCTGAAGATATCTCCGTGAGGAGCCCCAAAAGAGGGTAAAACCTCGGAGAATCGGACCTAGACCTTAACACCATAATAAATAATTCATGCTAGATTAATACCTTTTATGATGGATGAAAGTTGTGGATCTGATCTTGACTTCACAGCTATGCACACGAATGGCCTCTACAAGAAGTACACACGAAGCCCTGAAGGATCTTCTTCCGCAACAGTGCTAGCAGCTGCAGAACACTTGAAAGCTGAAATCTGCTCGCCGGGATTCAATCAACTCTTGATCAATCGTCTTGAAGCAGATGGAGATGAGGTTTGTAAGAAAAGTAGAGGACTTAGATCTGATCTTGAATCTTCTAGATATTCACCCTGAAAACCCTATCTAAAATGGAGAAGAAGAGGAGGAGGAGGCGTGTGAGGAAGAAGGCTGCAATGGATGTATATGCCGGTGCCCATATTTTACCCTTTTTAATGGCCTCCAAATTTTCATTCAAAATTCAAAAATTATCTTCAAAAAATCTCCTTTAGTTGGCGCATGCAATGGAATAGGAAACAACCCAAATCAGATCTCAACTAAATCTGATTTAAATTCAAATTTTAAACACATGTGCAAGAGGAGAGGAATTTGAAATCCATGCAGGCAGAATTTTTCCTTCCTCTTGTCGCATATATTTCATTTGAAATTCGAATTTAAATGATTCAGAGCTTCACACGCCGGCTAGGAAAGTTATTTGATGTATGAATTCATTTAATATATTGCTTAATGTTTGAATTCAAATTCAAACAACAAACAATGTCGCCATGTGTTCAAGCAATGGGTCCATGTGCCATGCAATAATTTTGGTTTATTTAAAATTCATGATGCAATTTCATGTCACCATTAATTGCCCCATCATCTGAGCCTAATCCTCTTGGGTTGCACCTAATCAAATTTGGTCAAACCCGGATTAAAACAAAGCAATTTGGTTGAACCCAATCTAATCAGGTCGCACCCTGATTGAGCTCAAAATTGAATCCAATTCATTTTTTGGCTCATCCAAACTCAATCAAATTGAATTAATTACTTTGTGTTGGACCTAATCCAATTAGGTCAATCTCTAATTAAGTGCAAATTAATTTAAAATTAATTTGATCAACTTAAGTCCTTTTTGGTTCTGACCTAATCCAATCAGGTCAAAATCCTGATTGAGCCCAAAGTTGAATCCAATTCAATTTGGCTCATCCTTAGCACAATTACTCAAAATCAAATTGAGTTTATTAGTAATTTAATACTAATTAATCCTCCAATAATTACTTTAATTATTTCTAAGATAATTTTGCCAATTAAATTGACTAAATTATCCCTGAATGATTCTTAATCATTCATCAGCTTTCTTGATCAATCTGGAATCTTCTATGCGGTGTGACCTCATAGGTTCGAACCTAAGCCGGTAGTATAGGAACAATTTTCCTATACTAATCGATGTGGACCATCTAGCAATGGTATCATGACGTCCGGATAGGCCGAATATATGCCGAAAGCAAATATTCTGGAACCCTAGACTATGGTTACTGTATAATTCAATCCCTTTAACTCCTAATGCCAGGATTGACTTAGAGCTCACTGTCAACCCTATAATTAGTACATCCATTATGTGATTAACTTTAGATATCTCATGACTCCTCACTGGGATTATCCTGGCCAAGGTTTTGCTAAAATTAATCATAAGACATTATCTCCTGTTTTCAGGGGGGTCAATTCTATCTTGACTCACAACTGACTACGCAAAGTACTTTGACTGCACCAGTGACCTTCCGTCACTGAATTAGAAAATTCAGATAGTCCTGGTACCAAATTACATGAGTTGCTTGCTAGTCACAGTTGTGGTCTCAGGTCAGAGGGCCAAACTTATACCCATATCCACTCGGAACATCTCTCGACAGTAGAGCGTTCCGAATTGGTCACGTTCAGTGAAATGTACTCCTACACTCACCTGTGTGGCATACCAGTGTCTCCACACTCCCTTAGTTAAGAGGGCAACCAACGTATATGTCACACGACCTAATCTCTGATAATGCTATCGTCCTAGTAACAACATATCATTTGGTCGCGAACAAGTTTAAGGACTCAAAGATAAATCCTTCTTTATCATAACATAAGTCCTAAGGACTTCATGATATAAGAGTTCATTTGAAGATGAAATGATGAATAATGCCAAATAACACTTTATTAATTTGTCAATTCATTTACAAAATTCCATCATCAATATGCTGACGATTGACGTTAGGATACAAATCCCAACAGCTACATGGATTGAGTCAATGAAGATTTTGCTAATAATGGGGTGGGATTTTAAGGTGATTGACACACTATCAAAATCTATAATTTTTTCATTTTCTTTGATAATCTCTAAACAAACTTGTTCTTATCCTAGTGAGTTACTATGTAATGAAAGTGTCAAGACCAGTCAGCTATGGCTGTTATATCATATGACGTCGGTGGATTTTGAATATTGGATCAGGTGATGGCAGGCTCAAATATCAGCTTGATGATGATTGCATAGTAGAGAGGACTTGGGTTGGAGATAACAAACATTTAGTTCTCTCCAACTCCCATTAGGGATTGCTTGTAAATGATCCAGGAGAATTATTAGAGTTGATGTGTAATGCTTTGGACTACTATTAGGAAAACTAAATAGGATCCAAGAGCAAGATCCAATATATTAGAAAGAAATCAAGTACTTAAACTTCTGGAGGCCATTACTTATCTCTACAACATCCAAATTGAGGTGCTCTATTTCTAAAATCGGTGACATTTTGGAGTTCTATGATGTAACATCCCTCCTAAAAGGTGTGGCACACTGGAAATTAAGGCCAAATTTCATTGTTTAAGCTCCAAATAGGCCAAACAAAGCAAAAAATTTCTTTTTGGAAAAACTTTAACCCGGATATATCTCCCAATCTAGGAGGAATTGGAGCATCTGTAGATTAAAATCGATGTAGAAACTGAGATTTTAGATTTCATAATTATTTCTACTAGCAATATCTATTTCAAAAAAGCTATGCTCTTTTTCAACTAGAAAAAGAATCCAAATCGAATTGTGCAATGACAGATCTCACTAGTATAAGTAGAGATTGGTAACTCAGTTTTATAGTTTATTAATGAAAAAAAAAAAGAAGAAAACCGAAACTTTACTTTCCACTATTTTTTACTTTTTCTTAATTTTTCTTACGAAATTCAAGTTGAGCAGATTGAGAGAATTACTTTCTTCTCTCTGATCAAATTATTGAAATTTTTCATGTTTAAACGATGGCATCCTACCATCACTTCAACTTGACTTGAACTCCGCATGTTATGCATGATGCTGGATCCGAATGGTGAATCAAGTACAATCCGAAGGCATGGATGATGAATTTTGATTTTTGGTACCTTTCAGATTCCTGCACTACAACTACAATTACCAAACCCTTAAAATGATCATAAAAGTCATGGCAAATCTTTTGTCGAATCCATTAGGTCTTAACTATGGCAAGTAGTGTAAATAGCACATGGGTGATACACCCAATATATAACATGTTTATGCAGGAAAGCAGCAGATAGTAAAGAGTGCACACTACTGCAATTATCCTGCATTTTATTAGAGGATGTTCCCTCAACTCAACAAAGAAAACACTTTTTAGATGTCTGCAAAATATGCACTGATGGATCTATCCAGAACTATTAGAGCCTGGAAGAACATGGCGAGACCTATATTTTTTCTGTTAACTGCATGATTTTCAGCTATAAAGAAAGAAAGGACAAGTAATTTTGCTGAAAATCTTATTGTATTAGAAATTAGAACTTCATGATTTTTTGCTCTGCATCTGATAGGAAACTCGTATTACTCACCTTAGAAGGAGCTTTTGGTCATGGTACCATCTGGTTCACATAGACCTAGAACTTTCACAAGTGACACACAGCCAGATCACTCTGGGAAGAAGCTTTCAAATAGTGAACACACTAATCCTCATTTCATGACCACAAGAAAAGCTCGGCAAAGTGATTTTTTGCAAATTATAATTTCTGACATGGCTGATACAAATATCATCGCTATAAAATTAGAATGATAAACCATGAATGGCAGAGACAGTGCTTTTATTGAGTCAATCAATTGATAGAAGGTATGAATACACTTAGCTTGTTCATGGCCTATCAGCTATAAGGTACATTAAACGAATGAAAGATGAGCAGGGTAAAACTAGAGAATCTTCAGTCAAAAAATTCCCATCGTGTCGTTGTTGGGGGATCAAATATTTCCCACTTAGTTGTAATGACCACAGGATTTAATCTGGCATTGAGATCTTGAGAACATCTAAAATTTCAACGCACTTTTGCACCCTCTGTGAAAAAATAAATAAGAGTGTCTCATGCTTCAATCTTCATGCAGTTTTTGCTTCAAGTAGACTATGAAAAATGAATTAAGCTAGGAAATATCAGCATGCAAAACCTTTATGTGACAAAAGAAGAAAAGACAGAGAGTCATCAATAATCACTGGCAATTAGCTTTCTTTCACTGAATATGAAACTTTTTGATTTTCAATGGAATAACAGGACAATCTCTGTTTAACTGATAATTCAGTGAGCAATTCATGCATCAAAGATCAGGAGCAGTCATCCAAATCTCTTTAATAATTTATGAAGTCAAAGATAGATTATGACTATTTTTGGAAGGAAAACTTTTAGAAGACAAGTCATTCTCAATTGCCCAAGTGTGATAACAAGTAAAAATTTACGAGATGCACACAAGGTTGCATATATTTCTATAACACTCTAATGATCACTAACAGGTATCAGTACCTGAAAATAGGCTTTTCCAAGATCCAATCTGCATCTAGTGAAAGAGTAGATGCCCTACAAGCCAATCGCAATATGTATTGCGAAGGGTTTTTCTTTTGATTTGTCCAAATTATGTACATGACGTTTAAATATGAATAAAGGCATTGTGTTTTATCATATGCTGTTGATTATATTTGTGATAAACCCCTTAGATTAGGGCAATGGTTTTGAGGCTATAATGAGATCATACTAGTGAGACCTAAAACCCTAAAACCCTAATCTTAAATATTTTCAGTTATTGGTACATTGAGTCAGGGATCAATGTTTACCGGAAAGACTGGCACATCTCATGTATGCTCGATGCAGAGGGTGATTGATCTCACAATCACTTGTGTGAGACACTAATACAAAGATGTGAGTGCTCATTAGAGGAATGAGTTCACTGAATTGACCTACAAAGAGAAATCTTATAAAGTCTTACTTACATGTCAAAAGATGATTCTCTTAGTGGGAGTTGTGTAACTAATCCTTTGACCTAAGATCACCATGGTATCTTGTGCACATAAATCCATATTTTGGTTTACATTTATTCATGACAATAAGTTGTGTACGAGGTCTTCTGGATATGGTGGATTGTGTACGAAGGTTATGAGTAGGTCAACAAGGAATTAATCACTTCCAGTAAGAGAAGATCGCATCCTATTTCTTCTAATCATATGATAATTCAGGAAGCCTTTGATCAAAGCAGAATGAGTTTCTAAAGATTCATTATTTGAATTATCATTAAAAGATTGAGAAAGATATGAATATGAAATTAAGTTTGACATATATTCATACTCATATACATATTCGGGATCCAGTTTGATTAAAAGATTGAATTGCATGGTAACTTGCCACTGAAGGGTATTTTTGGTATTTCCACCAAATTTCATATTTTACGGATAGACATGATACGTTGCTAGACGTCAATCTTGTCTTATAGGTTTGATCGAATTAAAAAGTTTAATTCGATCACCAATTAGAAAGGATTCTAATTGTTAAGTTCGGGTTCGCGCAGTTTGGACTTAAATCGATTAGAAGAGTTCTAATCAAGTTGGGTCAACTCGCACTAACACCTATTACTGGCTAAGTATGGAACCCAAAGGGTCACACATAAGAAATCTTATCAAGGGTCTAATTGGATTAGATCATGTTTGCAAGATAAACATCCTAGCAGGTGTTGCAAACCTTAGCTCCTGATTCGAATTGGATTCGAATCTGATTTGAATTGATTTTGAATCTGATTCTTAATTGATCTAATTTGATTAGATCATGTTCTAATATGGGTTAGCCAAGAGTTGGCACCTAATTGGCTTGGTTTGAGTCTAATTGAATTAGATTTGATAAATCATTCAATTTAGACCGTTGGATCTTCTTCAAACCATTGGACGAAGACTTAATGGATCAATTGGATGGCGCCATGGATTGGAGCCATTGGATCTTCATCATGGGATGATGGGAGATCATGATCTCATGATGGATCTCATCTGAAGGCGTGATGATGAAAAATACGTGAAGGGAAAAGAGAGGATAGCGTGAGATTTTAAATGGATAAGGATGAATCTTACTTTGATCTTATCCATTTGATCTCTCTCTCTCTTCATCATGCCTAAGATGTATGTGGCGCCCTCATTTGAGGCCTTTGGATCATCATCAACCCTTGATGAATGGATAAGGTTGGTTCGTATTTTTCATGCGTGAGAAGAAGTGAAGAAAGGGAGAGTACGGCGCATTTCATGAAGAGGTGCTTAGGGAATGAAGCGCCATATCATAAGCGCTTGATCTTATCCTAACCACTTTTGATATGCCCTCTCATCAAATGACGCCTCCCTTGATCTCACGCCCCTCTTCATGCATGAATGGATGGCTACAATGCATCCGTACGCCACTATAAATAGGAATGCTCCCGGTGTTTTCTAATCATCGTATTCCAATTCCAACTCTCTCTCTCTTATCCCTTCTTTCTTACATTAGTTTCTTTCTTTCTAACATTGCTTCTAGTGTGTCCTAAGCCAAGACAAGGTGGTCTTCCTTAGGACAAAAGGATTAGAATTGATTTTAGAAGGCTAAAGAAAATAGAAAGGAAGGAAAGCAAACCGTTAGAGTTCTTTAGAAGAATTCTGCATTAAGGATCAAAAGTCTTTGGAGCTAAAGTCTTAATCAAGTTTTCGTGTGGATCACCATTGGAGGGCGGACACTTGGACGCCTCGTGGAGATTGTACACTTTGGATTAGCGTTTGAGGTATTCTACTAATTCTGCACTTATTTTATATCATTTGATTGTAATCATTAAGGTGATCCAGGCTTAAAAGGGTTTCATGCATAGAAACTTTATTAAGAAATTTTTAAAATCCCTAGCTTCCGCTGCCCATTAAGACATGCTAGAACCCTACAGTGGTATCAGAGCCGTCCTTAATTGGTTCAATCAAATAATTATGCATGATGTATGATTGTTAAATTACTATGAGATAGTAATATCATATGTTTAGAAGAATGCTGAATTATATGATATGATGTATGTTATAAATGTCATGATATGAATTTTTCATATAAAAATATGTTAATTGATTTAGTTAATTGGTAATAATTTATACATGCTATGAGATAGCTATGATGCATAATAGTTGGTTATGATATATATATATGCTATGTGATAGATATATAATTTGTTGTAACATATACAAAGACATATTCAATATGTTACTATTAAAGAATATGCTAGAGACCAGTTAGCCCTCAATAAAAAAATTATATTAAGTCATAGTGTTGAAAAACTTTGAGCTAACCCATTCTAGAACAATTAATCTAATTGGTGTCCAAGGAAAGCATTAAAGGTGGTTACTTAATTAGGACCTTACTCTCTGAGTAAGGGGAGCCTCCCACCTGCTTACCTGGCCAATTGTTTGATTGCCTATTATGGATAAGCTTAATGTTGATAAAACACTTCTGATATCCTTCCTTCATACCTCGACATTATTATGTCAAGATCCATGCTAGTTTGTTGTGCTAACACAAGGCTTGCTATGGGGACTGATTTTATATTGTCTTGGTGCATTAAGATGCTTATGGCATATTTTAATATATTGCTTTGTTGTGTAACCACAAGGGCAATATTATTCGAAAATGACTATATGGAAATGAAGGGTTTGACTTAACTAAAACATTATTGGTTGTTGTGCTAACACAAGGCAATAAGTGTTTTAAGAGGACAAGATAAAGTTGAGAATTGCATAAGATGCAATTGGAAAGAGTTTCCTACCTTTGAACTCATAAGGGTTTGTTGTGTAACCACAAGACTTTTATGAAGAATTAGGATCTTAACCCCACTAAGAAAAATTAGGTTTTCTCGTTTATCATAGAAGAGGGCTATGATATTCGATAAAATAGTGGGAGTAATAATTAGATAAAGTCCTTGTCTAATTGTATATATATGTCATCATGATTGGTTTGCTTATGTTAGTTTTGCTCTTTGCTTATGTAGAATTAATTCCGAATTAAATGGCATCTTCACTATCACTAGGAGGCATCTTGGATGCCAACAAGTTGACCGGTCCTAACTATATGGACTAGTTGAGGAATTTAAAGATAGTACTCATACAGGAGAAAATTTCTTATATTCTTGAAACCCCTGATCTTGGAGATCTAGGGGATAATGCTACAGAAGAGGAGGTTGCCACACATAAGATGTGGAAAAATGACAGTTTGACTATCAAATGTATCATACTTGCCTCTATGAGCAATGAATTACAGAGGCAACATGAAAGCATGGACACTCAATCCATACTTCTCAATTTAAAAGAGTTGTATGGAGAATAAAGCAGGACTGTTAGGTATGAGATATCTAGGCAGTTGTTCCGTGCTACAATGAATGAAGGAAACTCCAGCGCAAAACCATGTTCTTATGGTTATAGACTTAATCACCAGATTAAGTCAATTAGGTTTTGCTATGGATAGTGAGCTCAGTTAGGATTTGATCCTGCAACCACTGCCTGATTCATTCTCTCAGTTTGTTGTGAACTTTCACATGAACAAGCTGAACACCTCCCTACCCGAGCTGTTAAATATGCTCAAAACAGCTGAAGGCCATATTAAGAAGGATAAAGGTCCACTCCTTATAGATAGCACCTCTAAGAGGACATCAGAAAATAAGGGTTCTAAGAAAAGATTGAACCCTAAGAGTAGCATCAAAAAGAAAAAGGAAAGAAAAACTCCGGATCAAGTACCTGTTTTCATTGCGGCAAAGCTGGCCACTGAAAAAGAAATTGCAAGAGTTTTCTTGCAAGTATGAAGACCGATGCAAGAGTTGCATCGAAATGTATGTTTATGTTACATGCCAACTTGTCATTAAGTTCTTCAAATTCATGGATATTGGATACTGGCTGATGGAAAAAATGACCAAGTCTCCATTCATTGGACATGGAGAAAGGGCAAGTGAGTTATTAGGACTTATACATACAGATGTATGTGGTCCTATGACAACTCCCAGCTAGAGGTGGATACTCTTACTTCATCACATTCACTGATGGTTTATCAAGGTTCGGATTTGTGTATCTTATGAAACATAAATCCGAAGCCTTTGATAAGTTTAAAGAGTATCAAAGTATGGTTGAAAAAACAAACTGGAAAGTGTATTAAAATTCTTCGATCTGATCGAGGAGGTGAATACCTTTCTAGTGAGTTTTTAAATCATCTTAAAGAAAAGGGCATTCTCTCTGAATGGACACCTCCATATATGCCACAATTAAATGGTGTAGCTGAACGGAGGAATCGTACTCTATTAGATATGGTAAGGTCCATGATGTGCTTTACAGATCTTCCTATTTTCTTTTAGGGTTATGCCTTAGAAACTGCCACATATGTGCTAAACAGGATACCTTCAAAATCTGTATCTAGTACTCCATATGAGATATGGAGAGGTAGGAAGCTCAATCTTAAATATTTTAAAATATGGGGCTGCCAAGCATATGTCAAAAAAAATTTTGGACATAAGCTAAGTGCTAGATCAGATAAATGTACATTTGTAGGTTATTCCAAAGAAAGTATTGGATATCTCTTCTATCACCCTACTGAACAAAAGATATTTGTTAGTAAGCATGCCACTTTCTTAGAAAAAGAGTTTATCTTAGAAAAGGGCAGTGAAAGAAGAATTGAACTTAATGAAGTTCAAGACCTATAAATAAAAACACAAGAAATTCTTCAACCAGATGTACCCATAAATGAGGTACAACCACAACACACATCTCCTCTCCGAAGGTCAGATAGAGTACGAAGAGCACCTGAGAGGTATGGGTTCATCATTGAGAATGATGAAGCCCACATTGTTCAGAATAATGATCCTCTGACCTATTCGGAAGCTGTCATGAGTAGTGACTCTGACAAATGGCTAGAAGTTATGAAATCCGCAATAGATTCTATGTATACCAACCAAGTATGGACTTTGGTTGATGCACCAGAGGGTGTAAACCCTATAGGTTGCAAATGGGTCTATAAGAAAAAGATTGGAGCAGATGGCCAAGTAGAAACCTACAAGGCTAGATTGGTGGCAAAAGGTTTCAGGCAAAAGCAAGGAATTGACTATGATGAAACTTTTTCACCAGTAGCTATGCTCAAATCTATTCGGATTTTGCATGCAATAGTTGCATACTATGATTATGAAATCTGGCAAATGGATGTCAAAACCGCCTTCCTTAATGGTCATCTTGAGGAAGAGGTTTACATGACACAGCCAGAAGGATTTGTCTCAAGTAAGAGAGCAAATCAAGTATGCAAGCTTAAGAGATCCATTTATGGATTAAAGCAAGCATCGAGGAGTTGGAACATCCGTTTTGATACAACAGTCAAAGAGTTTGGTTTTATCAAAAATGTGGATGAACCATATGTGTACAAGAAGACTAGTGTGAGCGTCATTATCTTCTTAATATTGTATGTAGATGACATACTGATCATTGAAAATGATATTCCAATGTTACAATCGGTCAAGACTTGGCTGTCAAAAAGCTTTTCCATGAAAGACTTGGAAGAAGCATCCTATATACTTGGTATAAAGATCTATAGAGATAGATCTAAAAGGATGCTAGGCTTGTCCCAGTCTAGGTACATAGATCATGTGCTGAAAAGATTCAGCATGGAAGGAAGTAAAAGAGGTTACTTGCCTATAAGTCATGGCATACGTCTCTCTAAGAAGATGTCTCCTAAGACATCTGAAGAGAGAAATAGAATGAATTCTATTCCCTATGCTTCGGCAGTAGGATCGATTATGTATGCTATGCTATGTACTAGGCCTGATGTTGCTTATGCCTTAGGCATAACAAGCAGATTCCAGGCTGATCCAGAAGAGGATCATTGGATAGCTGTGAAAAATATTCTTAAGTACTTGAGAAAGACTATAGATATTTTTCTAGTTTATGGAGGATCTGAGTTGAAACTAGAAGGATTTTCTGATTCTAGTTTTCAGTCAGACCCAGATGATAGCAAGTCCACTTCAGGGTATGTCTTTACCCTAAATGGTGGTGCAGTGAGCTGGAAGAGTTCCAAACAGCAAACTGTAGCTGACTCAACTACTGAGGCAGAATACATTGCTGTAAGTGAAGCCGCTAAGGAAGCTGTCTGGATGAAGAAGTTCATCTCTGAGTTAGAAGTAGTTCCTAAGATTGCTGGACCAGTCCCAGTTTATTGTGATAACACTGGAGCTGTTGCTCAAGCGAAGGAACCAAGGTCTCATCACAAATCCAAGCACATTCTAAGACGCTTCCATCTTGTTCGAGAGATTGTCGAGAGACAAGACATAGTCATTGAACGAGTAGACACAAAGAACAACCTAGCAGACTCGTTCACTAAAGCTCTACCACAACAGTAGTTCGATCGCCACCTCGATTGTATGGGGATGAAACATAAGAGCGATTGGCTTTAGTGCAAGCAGGAGATTGAAAGAGTAGATACCCTACAAGCCAATCGCAATATGTATTGCGAAGGGCTTTTCTTTTGATTTATCCAAATTATGTACATGACATTTAAATATGAATAAAGGCATTATGTTTTATCATATGCTGTTGATTATATTTGTGATAAACCCCTTAGATTAGGGCAATGGTTTTGAGGCTATGATGAGATCATACTAGTGAGACCTAAAATCCTAAAACCCTAATCTTAAATATTCCCAGTTATTGGTA
Organism: Phoenix dactylifera; assembly: GCF_009389715.1. Lineage (NCBI taxonomy): Eukaryota > Viridiplantae > Streptophyta > Magnoliopsida > Arecales > Arecaceae > Phoenix > Phoenix dactylifera. The sequence continues at coordinate 4,957 of NW_024068513.1, read as the reverse complement.
CATTGAGTCGGGGATCAATGTTTACCGGAAAGATTGGCACATCTTATGTATGCTCGATGCAGAGGGTGATTGATCTCACAATTACTTGTGTGAGACACTAATACAAAGATGTGAGTGCTCATTAGAGGAATAAGTTCGCTGAATTGACCTACAAAGAGAAATCTTATAAAGTCTTACTTACATGTCAAAAGATGATTCTCTTAGTGGGAGTTATGCAACTAATCCTTTAACTTGAGATCACCATGGTATCTTGTGCACATAAATCCATATTTTGGTTTACACTCATTCATGACAATAAGTTGTGTACGAGGTCTTCTGGATATGGTGGATTGTGTACGAAGGTTATGAGTAGGTTAACAAGGAATTAATCACTTCTAGTAAGAGAAGATCGCATCCTATTTATTATAATCATATGATAATTCAGAAAGCCTTTGATCAAAGCACAATGAAAATTAGAAAGAGTTTCTAATGATTTATTATTTAAATTATCATTAAAAGATTGAGAAAGATATGAATATGAAATTGAGTTTGACATATATTCATACTCATATACATATTCGGGATGCAGTTTGATTAAAGGATTGAATTGCATGGTAATTTGCCACTGAAGGGTATTTTTGGTATTTCCACCAAATTTCATATTTTCCGGGTAGACATGATACGTTGCTAGACGTCAATCTTGTCTTATAGGTTTGATCGAATTAAAGAGTTTAATTCGATCACCAATTGGAAAGGATTCTAATTGTTAAGTTCGGGTTCGCGCAGTTTGGACTTAAATCGATTAGAAGAGTTCTAATCAAGTTGGGTCAACTCGCACTAACACCTATTGCTGGCTAAGTATGGAACCCAAAGGGTCACACATAAAAAATCTTATCAAGGGTCTAATTGGATTAGATCATGTTTGCAAGATAAACATTCTAGCAGGTGTTGCAAACCTTAGCTCCTGATTCGAATTGGATTCGAATCTGATTTGAATTGATTTTGAATCTGATTCTTAATTGATCTAATTTGATTAGATCATGTTCTAATATGGGTTAGCCAAGAGTTGGCACCTAATTGGCTTGGTTTGAGTCTAATTGAATTAGATTTGATAAATCATTCAATTTAGACCGTTGGATCTTCTTCAAACCGTTGGATGAAGACTTAATGGATCAATTGGATGGCGCCATGGATTGGAGCCATTGGATCTTCATCATGGGATGATGGGAGATCATGATCTCATGATGGATCTCATCTGAAGGCGTGATGATGAAAAATACGTGAAGGGAAAAGAGAGGATAGCGTGAGATTTTAAATGGATAAGGATGAATCTTCCTTTGATCTTATCCATTTGATCTCTCTCTCTCTTCATCATGCCTAAGATGTATGTGGCGCCCTCATTTGAGGCCTTTGGATCATCATCAACCCTTGATGAATGGATAAGGTTGGTTCCTATTTTTCATGCGTGAGAAGAAGTGAAGAAAGGGAGAGTACGGCGCATTTCATGAAGAGGTGCTTAGGGAATGAAGCGCCATATCATAAGCGCTTGATCTTATCCTAACCACTTTTGATATGCCCTCTCATCAAATGACACCTCCCTTGATCTCACGCCCCTCTTCATGCATGAATGGATGGCTAAACAATGCATCCGTACGCCACTATAAATAGGAATGCTCCCGGTGTTTTCTAATCATCGTATTCCAATTCCAACTCTCTCTCTCTTATCCCTTCTTTCTTACATTAATTTCTTTCTTTCTAACATTGCTTCTAGTGTGTCCTAAGCCAAGACAAGGTGGTTTTCCTTAGGACAAAAGGATTAGAGTGATTTTAGAAGGCTAAAGAAAAATAGAAAGGAAGGAAAGCAAGCCATTAGAGTTCTTTAGAAGAATTCTGCATTAAGGATCAAAAGTCTTTAGAGCTAAAGTCTTGATCAAGTTTTCGTGTGGATCACCATTGGAGGGCGGACACTTGGACGCCTCGTGGAGATTGTACACTTTGGATTAGCGTTTGAGGTATTCTACTAATTCTGCATTTATTTTATATCATTTGATTGTAATCATTAAGGTGATCTAGGCTTAAAGGGGTTTCATGCATAAGGACTTTATTAAGAAATTTTTAAAATCCCTAGCTTCCGCTGCCCATTAAGACATGCTAGAACCCAACATCTAGTTGTAAAAATGTTACTACTTTCAACTTGACATTTTCATTAGCATGCTTTCCCTAGTTTTCACCACCTTTTTTTCCACAAATACTATGTGTTGCTGGTGGTCCAAACCGAGAACGATTGACACAGCGGTGTGAACGGGGTTCCGTCTGAGTTGTCTTGGTTGGTGTTGGTTACGCTCCACCTTCCACCGGGAAACCTGCGAGCAAGCCTCGCACCACCACTGGGGTAGCGGGGGCCCTCCGACGATCAAGTCAGAGGAGATTGGAGGAGGAGGAGAGATGATAATAGCAAGCAAGAGAGTGCTCTGGAAGATATTGCTTACCCCCCCTTCTCCCCCCAGCCGCATATATACCTGGCTGGGGGGTCTCTCAGGGGGGTTTGTCATCGTGGGGCGCGATGGAGTGGCCACTGACATGGCCGTTACAGGGCGTCGTGGAGCAGCGCTGGGTACGGCCATGACAGGGCGTAGTGGAGTTCCGCTTTGTACGGCTGATACAGGAGATCGTGGAACAGCATCGGATACAGCCGTTGCAGGGAGTAGTGGAGCAGGAGGCCTCGGCGTGCCTCTGGGAAGCAGCCTGTCGTTATCAAGAGATCTCCGACTCGGGGTCGGAGTGCTGGATCAGGGGGCAGCCGACTCGGGGTCGGGCTGCGGTGCTGAGGATATCCGACTTGGGGTCGGATTGCTAGATTAAGGGGCAGCCGACTCGGGGTCGGGCTGCGAAGCCGAAGATGTCCGACTCGGGGCCGGACTGCTGGATCGAAGGGCAGCCGACTCGAGGTCGGGCTGTGGAGCCGAAGATGTCCGACTCGGGGTCGGATTGCTGGATCAAAGGACAGCCGTAGTCTTCATGGGCGCGCATGCCGGTCACGTGGAGCATGGCGGCTTAGTTCCCCCGTAACAGTAGCCCCCCACTTCCGAGCCTGGAACCAAAAGGGGAACGGGTGAAGGGAGTGACGCTTCGAGATTGCCGCCATCCCTCGGAGAGGCGCGCGCGCTTCGAGCTCCCCGCCTTCTTTATGGCGTATGGCGGTTGTTGCTGACCTGGCAGTTTGAGGATTTCGGCGGACATCCTTCCTTAATGGTGTCGATTCGCCTTTGGGGCGCGAGCGACCCTTCGGCGGCCAGGCGTCCTCTGGCGTCATCGAGGCATCACCCGCCTTTCCGCCAATTTAACCGGGGGCCCCTCCCCCGTCCGTCTTCCTCTTTACAGACATTTTCGAGTTTCCCCTTTGCGCTGCCGTTGTTGCCGTCGGACTGTTCGCTTGCTTCTCCTTTGACGCTCTCGGAGCCGTTCTTCTTTCTCTTCCGGTGAGTTACCCCATTCTTCTACTTAGGGCTCTCCATACTTTCTCCTTTTGTACTAGTGTACCCCAGTCGTCCCGGTCTTTCCCCCCTTCTTGTCCCCGTCCTGACCGTAGGTTTATTGGCCATTAGGAATGGGCGAAGTGAGAGCAGACCACATTAAGTCGGAGCTGGTCGCCGAAGACTTAGACAAACTCGTGGCTCGGTACCACCTTCCCGAGGCCTGCAACGTTACGCTCCCGGGGCCTGAGGAGAGGATGTCCCATCCTCCTCCAGGGAAGATCGCCATCAATGAGGGCATTCTCCAGGCCGGGTTCCGCTTTCCCCCTTCGGACTTAGTCGTGTAGGTACTCCGGGGTTTAAGAGTTGCGCCGACGCAACTGGTGCCGAACTCGTGGCGTGCCCTGACGGTCTTCCAGGTTCTCTGCCGCATGCACGAGATTCCCGCCACTCTGAATGTTTTTTGGGAGTTCTACAGCCTGAGTGGCCACCCCCAGGACAAAGGGTGGTGGTGCTTTGCGGCGCGGCGAGGGTGCGGCCTCGTCAAAGAGGCTCCTTCCTCCATTCACGGCTGGAAGGAGCGTTTCTTCTTCATCGATGTAGATCCCTCTTGGGAAATCAGGACGACCTGGGAGACGCCGATGAAGTCCCCGATCGGCCTATCGAGACTGTCGAGGGAGGAATCCGATGGCTTGGCCGCCTTGAAGGGGTTGGTTGCCGAGGGCCAGCTCCCCTCGGTGGCCCGCCTCATTTCCGAGGATACCTTGGTGAATGTCGGTCTGAGCTCGGTCCCCACCGACCGTGAGCCCGCCACCATTTCTTTTTTGACTCTTTTCTCCTCTTTCGTCTCGTTCTTTCCTTCGGTTTCTCAGCCCTCGACCATCTCGTTCTTGTTGCAGAGATTGACGACGTCATGCGGTCGGACAAGGGACCGGCTGTTGGTAGGTCGTCCCTACTGGAAGCGGTCCGGAGGAGGAAACGAGCTCCTCCGAGCGGGGCCCCGCCGGCGAAGAAGTCCCGCAAGGAGGTGCCTCCGACGCCGACCGACGAGTCCGGGCCCACCGATCAGGGGAGACGCCGTGGGCACGGACCGGCAGCTGACGCTGTATCAGCCCTCCGGTGGTGAGACTGCCGCTATTCCCGGAGGTATCATCCGAGCCCGCTCGAGACGGACGGGTCGGACGTGATCGGTCCCCGGGCCCGGCCTTCGACTCAGCCGGCTCCTGATGATTCGAGGAGGGACGCGCCGAGGCCCCGGCCGAGCGGGGCCCTATCAATTCCTGGAGTGACCCCCGCCCCGAGCACAATCAGCAGGACTCTTCCCCAGGCGATGGATAAGGATAAGGCTGCAGAACCACCATCCGGCTCCGGGGAGAAATCGGGGTCGGCCTTCACTACCGATGGCGCCCGAAACCTCATCGAAATAGTGCTGCTGGAGAAGGACCGTCGGCGGGTCCGGAAGTTGGGGGTCTCTGATGTCGGGGCTGCCAGCTGCGTCTGTCTCA